>NW_004955484.1:6004621-6007782 GCF_000276665.1 Chinchilla lanigera
CTTATAAGTATGGTCTCTAGTTGCATCCATTTACCCATAAAAGCCTCGAGTTTATCTTTTCTATAGCTGAATAATACTTCATTGCATAAAAATACCACATCTTTTTTATTCATTCCTCAGTTGATGGGCATTTGGGTTATTTCCAAGATTTAGCTATGATAAATTGTGCTGCTATAAACATAGGTGCACATATATTGCTGTGGTATGATGTTTTTAATTCTTCTAGGAAAATACTCAGAAGGGGCATATCTGGGTTAAGTGGGACCTCCAATCCTAGTTTTGTGAGGAATCTCCACACTGATTTCCACAGTGGTTTCACCAATCTACACTCCCACCAACAGAGGAGAAATGTTCCTTTTTCCCCACAGCCTCTCGAGCATTTGTAATTGGTTGATTTCTTTATGATAGCCATTCTTTCTGGGGTGAGATGGAATCTCAGTGTTGTTTTAATTTGCATTTCTCTAATGACTAATAATGTTGAACATTTTTTCATGTATTTATTCACCATTAGCATTTCTTCATCTTAAGAGTGTGTATTCATCTCAGATGCTCACTTTTGTATTGGGTCTTTGAATTTTGGGGAACGGATTTTTAAAAATTCTTTATATGTTCTAGATAAAAGTCCTTTGTCTGAGGGGTGGTTAGCCAAAATTTTTTCCCAATTTGTGGGTTTTGTTTTTACTCTGTTGGTGATTTCTTTAGATGCTGAAAAACTTTTCAATAAGATGAGATCCCAGTTGTTGATTCTTTGAAGTATTTCCCGTGCAATTTGGTTTTTGTTCATGAACTCTCTGCTTACACCTATGTCTTCAAGATTTTTACCTACTTTCTCTTCTAGTACATTTAGTGTTTCTGTTTTAATATTTGGATCTTTGATCCATTTTGACCTTAGTTTAGTGCATGGTGATAGATTTGCGTCTAGTTTTAGTGTTTGTCATGTGGAAAGCCAGTTTTTCCAGCATCATTTACTAAAGAGGCTATCTTTCTTCCAGTGAACATGTTTGGCCCCTTTGTCAAAGATAAGGTGGCTGAGTGTATTTTGTAGTTGTGCCTGCGTCTTCTAATTTGTTCCATTAATCTTCAGGTCTGTTTTTTTTTTTTTTTTTGCCAATGCTATGTTGATTTTATCACAGTAGCTTTGTAGTATAATTTCAACTCAGGAATTGTGATGCCTCTTGCCTTTTCTTTGTTGCCCAGGATTGTTTTAGTTCTTCTAGGCCTCTTCTGGTTCTAGATGAATTTTAGGAATGTGTTCTCTAGATCTGTGAGGTATACTAATGGTATTTTAATTGGGATTGCATTGAATCTGTATAACAATTTTAGGAGTATGGCCATTTTCACAATGTTAGTTCTTCCTATCCATGAGCAAGGACTATCTTTCTATTTTCTGAAATCTTCTTTGATCTCTTTTTGTCGAGTACTATAGTTTTCACTGCATAGATCTTTTACTGCTTTTGTTATATTGATTCCTAAGTATTTCACTTTTTTAGATGCTATTATGAAAGGTGTGATTTCCTTAATTTCTCTCTCAGTCTATTTGTTGTTTGTACACAGGAATCCTATTGATTTTTGAGTGTTGACTCTGTATCTAGCTAGGCCACTGAATTTTGTTATTAAATCTATAAGTCTTTTGTCCATAGACATCATTTTAAATAGCTATATACTATTTCATTGTATGAATACACCATGATTATACCATGATTTAATAACCAATCTTCTATCTCAGTGGTCCCCAACCTGTTAGGATCCAGACCACAAAGCAAGTGAGTAGTAGGCCGACAAGCAAAGCTTCATCTGTATTTACAGCTGCTCCCCATCACCTGCATTACCACCTGAGCTCCACATCATATCAGGTCAGCAACAGCATTCTCCTGATTCCCCTAGGAGATTCTCCTAGGATTCCCCTAGGAGATTCTCCTAGGATTCCCCTAGGAGATTTTCCTAGGAACGAGAACCCTACCATGAGCTGCACATGTGAGGGATCTAGTTTGCAAACTTCTTATGAGAATTGAATGTAATGTAATAATGGAAACAAAGAACACAATAAATGCAATGCACTTGAATCGTCACGAAACAATCCCTTCACCCCCTGGTCTGTGGAAATATTTTCTTCCATGAAATTGGTCCCTTGTATCAAAAATGTTGAGAACTACTGTTCTATTTCAACATTTAAGCTTCTCCTGATGTTTACTATTATGAACAGTATTGCAATGGAGATGCTGCATGTAAAATGTTGAACACATTCTTATATTTCCTTTGAATTAATTCTTCAAGTAGAGATAATAAGTCAAAAGGTTTGGGTGTTTTGGAACATCTTACTCCACAATTTATAATTCTTTCCTTGAGAAGTCTTATAATCTCAGTGGCAGGATATGAAAGAATTTACATGTTTTCTCTGACAACATAGAATATCATTGCTTTAAAATAATTTTACATGGAGGGAGTGAAAGCTAGGGCATAGTTGCTTTAATTTGCATTTACTGGATAGCATATGAAGCTAACCATTGCTTATTTTTCTTTTGCAAAATGTTTGGTAAACTATTTTGAAACTAAAATCCCTAAGCAACTGTTGTGTACTTGGTTTCCAAAACTTTCAAATGCTTCTTTCTACACACATACAAGATCCAAAATCTTTAAAGGGAATAACTGATCTGTGCCAAACTAGCCCCAGGATTCTCTTCCATCTAATCCTTGTCACACAAACCCTCAGCCATAACTAACCTGATTCTTTCTCCGTTCTCCCGGTGCCTTTTCTGTGTGAGGCATTCCTCCCTCCGTGCTTTCATTCCCATTGCTCATATCTCAACATTTCTTGCTTTTCACTTAGTTTCCCTTTTCTCTTTATGCTACAAGTAGATAATCTTATGTCTCTCCCTGGGATGACATCACCTCTAACCTTCTGAGACACTTTCCAGAGGAATGCGCTGTGCTTTGTGCCACCTAGCTTTAATTTTTTTTCTTGTTTGGGCATGTATATCTGTAATTCTAGAACTCTAGGAAACAGGCAGGAGAACTGCAAGTTTTAGCCTAGCCTGGGTAATTTAGCAACTTAGCAATTTAGGGAGACCCTGTCTCACAATAGAAGAACAACATAAAAAAGTGCTAGGGTTGTAGTTCAGTGCAAAGGCCCTGGGTTGAATCTCCACTAGCAAAATATATAT
>NW_004955484.1:6007882-6142113 GCF_000276665.1 Chinchilla lanigera
TAACATAAGTGTCAAGCCCTCAAGGAGGAAGACAGGTGCCAGTGTCTCATCCTGTCCCCAGAACACAGTGTGTGGATGCATCATTTATTTCCATGAGCCTGTGAAAGACCAATCTGCTAGTTGGAGCGATGAGATTTTTATACTCTACTTGCAATTGTGATTTTATTATGATCATGATATTTACTGACTTTTTCAGATAGTTTTTGGTAATACCTGATTTCTCAGTTGTGGAGAAATAAAGGTAGTAAGTACAAGTAGAGGTTATGGTGGTTGACTGAAGTGGATGAAATAGCCATGACTGGATCATTCCAGAAAGCTTTGTCTTTCAGACCATATCAGCTCACAGCCACAATCTTAGCACAGGCTGGGATTGTATTGTGGGCTGGTGGCCTCTGGACAAGGGAGCAGCAGTGTGCAGGGGAAAACAGAATAAAGGCTAAGTTCCACCCCTGCTGTTTACAGGCTATAGCTCATAGGCAGCCACGTCCATCTCTTCATCTGACAGCAATGTATTCCCCAGGATTATTTAGAGAATTAAGTAGGGTGAGGTGTAGAGAGTATGCAAAGTGCCTCCACAGAGCCACCACTCAATACATGGAAGTTACTATTAGTATGAGTGAAAGGAAGGGTATCCTGTTGGTTATTTCTATCTGCATGATATGAGTTTGATTGATTCAACAGGAGCAAAACTAAGTCAAGAATTTCTGGGGCAGTAAGGGCCTAAGGGTTGGGATCTTAAGAAGGGCTAAGGATGAAGCATTTATCTTACTGTGCAGGGCACTAATAGCAGTGTTATTGTGGGGTGAATTAACGTGGAAGGAACAGAGGTATATGCTTGCTTCAGACTCAGGCAGCTCCCAGGGCTAAGGAGATCCGCTTGAAGCAATAGCTGGAGGTTTGGAATCTAAAAGCACAGTACTTGTGGACATTCTTGGAAAAAACCCAAGAGTGACAGCCTACATGAATTTGTTCTATAATGTGAAACTTAGATAGGAGAAGAAGAATAAATATATGGAATAACCAGGGAAAAAAGAAAGCAAAACAAAAGGGGAAAATATGGATATTGAAAAAGGTAGAATAAAATTTAAGGCTGAAGGTATGAAACACAATGAAGGGTGACATTGTATTATATTACAAAGCACATTTTATAAAGGGGGTATAATATTCATAAACCTGAATGCACTACACAACATAATAGCTAAATACATAAAGAATAAAGCTATTAAAATAAGAGTAGGTTTTAACTAAAGTAAAATAAGGTTTGGAGTTACCCACACATCTGTCAGAATTAGATGTATCTAAGAAACAAAAGAAATAAGTAAAGACAGAGGGTTTAATATTTAAAAATTTCTACAATAGATAAATTGCTAAAGTTAATACTATCTGAGGAACTAGTGAATGCACTGAGGCAAGGAAATGATATCACTGGTGTCAATACTGAGAAAAATAGATAAAATCATCTCTGTGCTGATATGTCTGATTACCCAGAAAACCTAAAAGACTCTAATGAAACAACAGTCAAAAAAATGAGATCACTTAGTAAAGATAGTGCTGTGTAGATAAACAGGGAAGAATCAATAGCTTCACTTTCCCCTAGTAATAAGTACCCAGAAATGAGAACAGGAAAAATGATAGTACAGGTAAGGAGGGAAAAAACTATAAAAATAGTAAGGGACAAATTTAACAAAGAAAGGGGTTGGGCCATATATTCCTACAGGCTATATACTCCTGCAGTAGCTCTCCTCTCTCCAGTGAGGTCTGAATTTCAACCTTGAATTCAGAGCCCTTTTCAAGCTCTTTAGTCCATCCTGTATACAGCTGTTATATTTTAGATCTAGGGTGTCCCCGAAAAGCCTCATGCTTTTAGAAAGTGGATTCTGGGAGCACTGTACTCATCAATGGACCCATGATTGAGGAGTTTGGTAATCGAGCCATTAGGAGGTAGGACCTGGCCAGCAGAGGCAGGTCACTAGAAGGGTTTATTTTCCTCACTCACTCCTCCTTCCTCTCTCTTGGCCCTGGCTGTCATGACGTGAGCAGGTTTCCTCCACTGCTGGACCCTCCCACCAGATAGTCTCTGGCTTGGAGCTCCTGACCATGGACTTAACCTACTGACACCGTGAACTGAAATAAACCTCTCTTTCTTTAAACTGAGGGGGTCGGGGATTGTGTCTTGGCAACAAGGAAAGTGACTAAGACAAGAGCGTTCGCCTTCAGCCCTAGAAATAGATGCTGCTTCCTGCATTTGCTCTCCCAATACTCCTTTTAAACCTTTTAACAGTTAACTACCTTTTACTCATTAGTAAATCTGATACAAAATTTCCCTGTATAAATTAGTGGTCTGGTTTCTGTCTCTGACTAGACCCTGACTAATGCAGACCTATGCGCATAAAACAGTAAAACTTTATGGAAAGACCCTCAAACAAGAACTAAACAAATAAAAAGGCATTTTCTCAGTGGAAATGGTTAGTACTGCAAAAATATCTATTCTTTTCCGAATGCATATATAAATTTAATGAAGTTCTAATTATGACTCCAATAGTTTTTCTTTTGAAATACATAAAAATATCTTAAATTCTAATGGTAGGATAATTAAATCACAATAGCAAAAACAAAACAAAATTCTCCCCCAAAAAAAGGAAAAAAGAAGAAAAGCATGAGAAATAAGAATTATGATGGAGGATATGACTTGACACATATAATAGTCATAGCAATCAAATATAAGTGGTATTAGCAGAGAGATAGACAAAGAGACCAGTTGAACAAAATGGAAAAATCCAGGAAAAGATCATAGGACACATTAGAATTTCATATATGATAAAGAACTTCATTTCAGAGGGTGGTTTATTTAACAAATTGTACTGGGACAAATCACTAGCCACCTAGAGCAGGGATTGCAAACTTTGTAAAGAGCCACAGAGGAAATGTTTTAGGCTTTGGGGCCTTACTTTCCTCTGCTGCTACCACACCGCTCTGCCATTACAGTGCAAAAGCAGCCATAGAGCATATGTAAATGCACTCATAAAGCCGTGTTCCAATAAAACTTTATTTACAAATGCAGGATGACCCATGGGCCATGGTTTGTCAATCCTTGGCCTAGAGAAACATAAAAGTCGCCTCTTTTCTCCATCTCTGACCAAATACAAAACTAAATTCCAGATGGGATAAAGACTTAATTGTTAAATATGAACCAAATCGACCTCTTAGAAGAAAAATGCATGGTGGACTAAGGTATGATTATATCCAGAAGGGCATTAAACAAGTCTGGAAACCCAGAGGTAGAAAAAGAAAATTGGACATATTTGATTACATAAAAATGCAAAAATTTTACATGAAAAATTCCTAAAGTATAAAAATAAGTTTTTAGGAGAAAATGTTGACCTCACAGATAACCTATAGTTGTGATCTACAAAAGGCTCAAATTGTCAAGAAAAAGACAAGTCCATTGAAGGATGCACACAGAGTACGCTGTAGATTTCTGTTTACATGCAGCCAGAAGGTTAGGCGATTTACACTTTAGAGAGACTTAGGCTGCAGTGTGGAACATGGATTGTGGAGGGTGGCAGGCAATCACGGAACCAGGGAGGCTAGCTGGAATTTGTGCAGACTCCTCAAGAAGGCTTAATAAATGTTCAAAAACCTCAATAACCACTAGCTGAATTTCGATAAACATGTCTATGCCATGCCCCCTATGGCATCTAGCCCAAGGGCTCTTGAGCTGACTTCTTGATCCTTCCTATGACTAAGAGCCTTCCCTTGAGGTTCAGAATATGGCACAATTATTCTTGAGTTTTGATATAAACAAACATGCTTCTCTGGTCATGTCTACCTAACAGCTTGCTCCGGTCGAGATGTGCTAGCAGCCCTCTGAAGACCACAGAAGAGGACAGAGCACACCCTTGCAGCTGCTGTAGGAGGGGAGAAGGGAGATTGCACTGATGATCCCTTCTCTGGTCTTGAGGTCTCAAGACTTGACTACAAATCACTTTCTCCCTGGAAAGCCCGGAATTTTCACGCACTGAGTGATCAAAGTGAAGTAACAACTTGCTTCTCTTCAGCTGGAAAGTGGGTTTCAAAACTCTGTCCACTCAGGCTGTAGCAGCGGCAGCAGCTGGAGTGATAGCCACAAGGAGCATCCCTCATCTCCTCACACAAGATTCGGGAAGCCCCAGGCAAAAAGCTGCGCAGCTGCATGGGGCCTGAGCCTGTAAGGCAGTCTCTGTGGCTCTGTGCAGAGCCTCCTGCTTTTTCAAGTGTAAAATAAAAAAGATCCTGGACAGGAGGGCTCTCTAGAGAAAAATGAAAGAACGCACATAGACATGAGCTGCTGGGGAGAGGCAGCGGAGCTGACATTTGCTGCAAAGGGAAGAGAATAGCATCACCGCAGAGGGATCCGGCATCTAGCAACACAGCTCTGTGCGGCTTATCTTTGTGGAGGTCTCTCTGTTGCCAGAAATCCCCAGCAGAGGAGGCAAAGGGAAGTGTATCAGAAGAGTCCGGCGGGTGGGGGCTGGCAGTGTGAGTTCTCCCGCAACTCTGTCCCTCACAGTGGCATCTGGGCAAGTTGAGAATGTTCTATTCTCCAGGACAGAGCCTGGATCTGGCTTCCCCAGGGAGATGGGCACAATGCGCCCTGCTTGCTAGAGGTCTTAACGAAACAGCAGTGTCTCACGCTATCTACACCTCTGCATCCAGGGCATGCTGTAGGCACTCAGGAGCTCTGGATCCCTTCAATCATGTTTGCATTGGCTGAATGCCTCCCAAAAGTGCATGCTCTGCACATATACTCGGAAGAAATAAATGAAGGATTATTTTGGAGTCACATTCTAAAAATTTGCTTGGAAATGTAAACCCAGAGCAGAAGTGGCAAGTAGGTGAATTCAGCCATAGCCATATGATAGACCTTGAAGGCCAGGAATTGGCAAATGGCAGCCCAAATGTCAAGAAAAAGACAAGTCCATTGGAAGATGCACACAGAGTATGCTGTAGATTTCCGTTTACATGCAGTCAGAAGGTTAGGTGATTTATGTTTTAGAGAGACTTAGGCTGCAGTGTGGAACATGGATTGTGGAGGGCTTGCTTATCTAAATATTTATTGGAACATAGTCACACCCATTTGTTTACATAGGGGCTATGGGCTGATTCTAAGTTGCAGACTTGAGAAGTCCTAATGGAAGTATATGGCCTGCAGGAAAAACCTAAAATATTCACTATCTGGCCTTTACAAAAGAAATTGCCAATTCTAGTTCTAAGAAATTTTCTGGAGTTAGCAGTTCTAGGAGAAAATCAAGGATTCCATGTTGCTAAGAAGCTTCCAGTGACATTGATATGTCAGCTTCTAAGCACTTCCCCAAAACAAAATGAAGACACAATGAACCAATCAAGACTCAGCCATGTGCAAGGTGTGCACATGGCCCTTCAGCATCCCATAACTTGAATCAGCCACAATCAATGAAGCCCAGGGCCTCCTTCCTTGCCTCATGGGCCTCATTTATTAATAACAAGCCCAACAACATTCAACAATGAAAGGACAGAATACTCCCACTCAGTTTGTGGGCAGCCAAAAACTAGATAGACACCATGGTGAATTATCTATTGCCTTTTGACCTCTGGCATCCATTTGTCTCTCTTCTGATGGCAGCCATTTGGAGATATAGTACTCTTTCCATTTCCTTCCTGTCCTTTGGGTGGGGATGAACCAGTGAATACAGGACTCAATCCAGGCTTCAGCCAATCAGAATATTCCATCTTCTATGGGCCATCATGACTGGTTCAGAGACAGGGGACACATGACCTAGTAGCTTTCCATGGAACATCTTCCAGGATTTCTAGGGAAAATATTCTTTCTTGCCAAGGGCATCTGAAGTTAAAGAACTAGGACCTAAACTACCCTCAGTATCTCATGACCCTGAGGAGACCTTGCATAGGCAGGAACTAGCATGAAGAAGACAGCTTCAGCTGAGGAGGAGAGGGAAGAAACATGGTGATCTTGTACAATTCCTCTAATCCAATACTATCCTCTTGACACAGATATCTACCATGTAGGTTTATGTTATACGAATCCAGACATTCCCTTTTCTTCTTCCATTTGAGATCTACCTTTCTGTTTGCAACAGAAAAACAAATCATCCTGATGAAAAAGTTACCAGTGACTTTCCTTATTATTATAGCTAAGCAGCTCATCCATGTGCAGTTCTGCTGTGCATGGAGCCTTTTCCTCAGACTCCTGCATGTCTGAGCACATTTGGCTTTTCGCACATGGAGCAATACCAGGCAGCTGCCCATCTTGGGGTGGGGTACCTGCAGTCCTGGCAACCACCAAAGCTGCTGCTGCTATTCATCCTGTAATATGAAACTCTACAACTACAACTAGTTAATGTGACAACATTTATCAGTTTGGGGAAGAAAGGTCCTACTCAGGAATCAACTCAAGGCCTCAAGTCAGTTGAGCAAAGAATCACTAAAGAACCTAGCAAAAGGAAGCTCATCTCAGGCAAAACTATACCAGGTAATGTTTTCTTGGGTACCGTTTCATGTTCTTCTTGTGTCTTCTCAACTCTAAGTTAACCAGTGCTCATTTACTCCTCTCCCTTTCCCTACTCCTGCCCTCCCCTCCCCTCTCCTCTTTGTTCCTTCCCTCCTTCACCCTTTCTTACTCATGCCAAAACAGCTTTCATCTAGCAGACATATTGGAAAGAGTGTTATTAGATTATCTACAGGAAACGGGTCCACCATCTTTTGAATTAGATCTGGATTTGAATCCCAGGCCCACTATTTACTGGGTATATGAATACAAATAAGTAATAAACTCTCTGAATCTTGGTTTGCTTATTATACAAATATTTACCTTGCTGAGTTATTCCAGAGAGATGAGATAATGCATACAGTGTTACAGTGGTATCTCAGTTCAGGAACTCAATTCTTTCCACGATTATAGTCACAAACTGAACTGGATGAGAATCGAATCAAATTTCCCCATAAAGTCAACATTGAACCTAACCATTGAATTGACTCAGTTCTTACTCAACTCGGTTGGTGAACACAGTTGTGGAAAGAATCAAGTTCATGAACCAAGGTACCACTGCCGTTGGTAAGACACTTACTGAATAATAAAAAATAAATAAATATTATTACAGTTTAATTTAATAATTAAATATTATTAAACATTATTAAATATTATTGCTTTAGGCTCTCAGGTATTTGCATTGTCAGAGGGGTCAATTCCTTCCTTAATCCAACATTAAGAACTCTACTTATCAGAGTTTTAGTCACAGCGACAGACATGTTCCTAGGTTTCAGTCTTGTAGGTGACCACTTCATAAGATGTCAGATTTCAGAACGTGTCCAAGGGCCCTTCACAGACTTTAGGCATGACCTAGATTTTAAGAAATACAGGCCATATGCATAGAAGCCAAAAGAGGGATACCAGAGATTTGACGTGGTCCTTACGTGACACTCAGGCATTAAGAATCCAGTTCTTAAAGGTTATTATCATCATTGAATTCTGACCTAGATTAGTTTAAGGTGAGATGGCCACACATCTCCTACCACCCATGCTTTCCTTCTATTAGGTCAAAGGCAGCATCATCCAAGGAGTAAGTCGGTAAGTGGTCTCCCTCCCATAAGCTAGGAATACACTCAGAGCCCCTCTACTGACAATAGCATCTGAGTGAAAGGGTCCCAGAGAAAGAAAAGCAGTTCTTTCATTCCAAGAGAAGTTTCTAGCATTTTTGCTTAGCTGAAAATAGAGGGGACTGATAGTGGTAAGGACAACCTTGTTATGTCCATTCCATCGAAAAGCATATTGTACAGTATTACACAAGCCATGCTTCCTTGTTGTACTACTAATTCATGATGCATATATTATTTGAGCCAATAACAAAAGTCCTGATGTTAAGAAATCATTAATAGTGGATGTGGTACCCAGTGGATTTGTGCCACGGGAGCAAAACCTGACTGTGTCTCATTTTGGAAATTTCAGATTTCATTCAGCTTTATGAATCCCATGACTCCATAATAATACAAATTAACACTTAAAAAAGAACATATAATGTCTTGCATGGGGGCAAATCAGACAGAAGACTTCTGATAAGAAACAAGAGGTAATGTAGAAGATTTCAGGATAGCATGTTATGTTGGAAAGTAAAAGCCATTCACTGTTTTCACTCTTGAAGTCTGTGGGAAGAATTATGAAAGGTTATTTTCATAAGTTGGAGGCTCTATAATTAATTTCTATAAACCTCATGGAAAATTTTAGACTTTTCAATGATTTTCTCTCCTATCTTTTCCCACAAGAGCCTGAATCTGACATTTTTTTCTTTTCAATTAAAAAAGGGAATTGAACAGATGTGCCCCATGAGGGCTGGCAGTACTCTCAAGAACTGGTAATAATTTATTCAGGTCCTTATATAATAATAAAATAGATCTTTACATATAAGATGCACAGAAACGCAGCAAACACCCACAGCTCTTTGGTATGGTAGTGCTTCTTGGAACACACAGGAAACTTTCATATATCAGAGATCACTTATGACAGCCCTATCTTCTGTGTAAAAGGTCATCTCCCTGCAGAAGCATCGCTCGCCTAGTTAAAGGGATACTAATTTTTAAGCGCTCTGCCAAGCTGAAGACGGAGTGAATAAGTAAGAGAAGGAGATGTCAGATTTCAAATGCAGGGCACGCTCATTGCACGCTCGGATGCTGAGCTGGTAGGAGGGGGAGAAGAAACCTCTATTTAGAGATGATTGGAAGAGATCAGTGCTACACGGTGCACTTGAGAAGGAATGGGGGAGGCTGTTCTTTCTTTTCTTCAGTTGTGACAAAATGGCCGCCATGAGAAGAGGCAGCAGCAGTAAATGGCAGCAGTGGGGCATTTTGGGTGCTTGAGGAGATGCATCTGTTCAGGACTGCTATGGGGTGGTAGGAAGTTTTTAAAATCAGGACGAAGAAATGAAATACATTTAGAAGGAAAGGACAGTCGATAAGGAAAATGGCCGGGCAAGAGCACAGCTTAATGACTAGAAAAAAACAGGACTCCAGGAAAATATGTTGACCCCCCCAAAGCAAAGAATTTGTCATATTTTAGCCAGTTTATATAGCCATGACAATTCAAAGAACTCAAAATACTTTAGCAAATGCTCAGCAACTACTTTGAAATATCCTGTTTAAAGTGACCCCATGACTTCCAGAGATAAGTGGGCAGGATTTGAAGGCACATGCAGGGTTATTCTTAAGCAAACCAGTCAGGCAGGCAAAGCAGATCTCTGCCCTCCCTTCCTTCCTCTCTGTTGGCTCCCGGCTCCCTTCCATCCAGAGTTTAGGGCTTCCTTGCTGTTCCTGGTTGCATGAAGTGCCCTGTTTAAAAGCCTCTGTGACAACCAGCCAATCTGATACCCTAATCTGAGTAAGTGTGTTTTCTCTCCTTCAGGACATAGTTACATGTAGTTAGGCCTGTTCCCTTCACAAGGCAGGTGCCCAAAGCAAAAAGAGTGAAAGCAGCAGGAATTTCAGACACTGGGGTAGCTCTGGGGCTGGAGCCTTTACATTACCGTGACAGAGAAATGGTCTGTGCAGACCATGACCATCACATTTTAGAGGTTTTATCCTCCCTGTGTGCATGTGTGCATCTCATCTCTTTCTCTCCACATCACTTCCATGCCACACTTACACAAACACTACATCCCCACACACAAATATCTTATACATATGTATGCTATACATGAATATGACACTGCAAGGATATGCAGAACAGTAATACACCCTTTATTATCTAGTCTCCCCTACCCGCAGGATCTTATAAAGCAGGCAGTGGCAAATTATGGCTCCTGGGTCAAAACAAGCCTGCAGCCCACTTTATAAATAAAGTTTTATTGGACACAGATGGGCTCATTCATTTGTGTATTGCCTTTGGCCACCTTTGTATTGTAACAGATTATATGACAGTAATTACGACAGAGATCATATGGTCTATAGAGTGTAAAGCCTCTATTCTCTGGCCCTGTAAGAAAAAGTTTGCTGATTCTTATCTTAAAGTAGTAGCATCTTGTGTCTAGAAAGTATGTTTGTTTCATTGACAAAAGAAATTTCCCTCTTTTAAAAAGTGATTTGTAAAACTCTCCTAAATTCACAGAAATGCGTAATAAGAAGACATGTCTTAGGTGATTAGTTCTACTCGTAGCTTAGGTTATGATCCTCTTCTAGAATATCTGTGGATGTCTCATCTCTGTCTTGACAACTCATAATCGCTCATAGAGAAGCCTGTGCAGCTCAGTTGGACAGTTCTTTTTTTATCTGGAATCAAAATCTGGTTTCTTACAATTTTCCCCTGTTGAGTCCCCCTCTATTTTGGGGAGAGTCAGGAAAAGAGAAAAATCCCCTTTATAACTATGCACCAAGGTTATGGAGGGGATCAATATGCCCCACCTTTCGTCTTTCTTCTCCGGATTAAAAAATCCCCAGTCCTTTGATCTATTTCTCGAGTGCTAAGGCATCAGGTCTTTTGTCTTTGTTGTCGAGAGTATTCTAAGCACACTGGGTTCCAACATGCAAATACTGAATGTTTCCTGAAGTAGGGCGTTCACTCCTAGCCACCAGCATTCTGATTGTTCACCAGGGAACGGCTGGCTAGGGGCTTCCAGAAGGCAGAAAGTGGGGGCCGAGCACCAGGCACAGGCCAGCAGCAGTGCCCAGTCAGGCCCCCAGCTATCCCTGCGGATGATCACATCAGGCCTCTGAGCTGGTTGTGGGAGGCCTAGCAGGGATTCCACCAGAAAGTTCGTTCAGCAGAATGGTATATTTGAATTTACCACTCAACAAATCATAAAACAGGATTGTCAAGTTCATTATGGGGAAAGCTGTGCTGAAAATAATGCCTTAAGTATGTGTTATGGCTGCTGGGGATACAACTGGTATTAGTGGCTTAAGGGGCTCAGGAAATTTCCGCGAGACCACAACAAAGGAACAGCCAGTGCTTGGTGAGAATACTGGAAGATGGACCCTTTTCCTTACATTGATGAAAGCAGATCTTTCTTGTTATATAAAAACTTGCTTCTCCAGGCACCCCCAGCTCCCCCCAGCACACCATATTAGAGTCACTAAGGAAGAGGTTTAAAAAAATTGCTAAACACTCCCCCCCAAGAGGGCTCAATGAGGTCGCATTCGGTAGTAATGAGCTCCAATTTAGCATGATCATTATTTCCGACATTAAAGGCCCAAGGATAGCGTCATGTGCCCCGAAGCTACATATTAAAAAAACAAACAAACAGCTAATCTGACAAATAAGAAGCTGCCATGAGGGACAGTTGAGTCAGGGCCTGTAGGAATGCTTTAGGACACAGCATTGCCCTTGATGGAACCAGACATGGAGCATAGTCCATCCAAGGCCCCTGCCTACCCAGCAAGGCCCCCCGTGTCTGTCACCAGCTGTCCTCTTGGCCAGGACTGCTAAAGGTTATGCAGTGACCACCCAAGGAGTAATTAAGGGCCTGGGATAAGTAGTAACCTCGAATGGATTCTGGAGTTGAGGCCTCACTGTACCATTCGTGCCAAAACTATATGACTTTGACTTAAGTCAAAGATGAGTCATTTGGCTCACCTGTGAAATGAATTAGTAATAGTACTCACTACTGGGTCAGAATAAAATGAAATGGGATGTAGCAAACTGAGATTCCAGCACAAGAGAGAGAAGGAAAGAACCCCCAGGACAGTGCGAGGGGACATCCGAGGCAACAGCTGGGCTCTCGGCTGAAAGATGAACCAGTGCCAAACGGGGAAGGTCAGATGGCTCAGAGGGACTTTCATAAGAATATGAAATTGATTAAACAGGCAACAGACATGAATATATTGAGCGGTGGTACATACAACTGAGGGACAGTTCACGGACATTTCTATGATTACTAAACAGAAAACTGAGGAGCAAAACCAGAACTACCGAAAACAGAGCTGTGTAGGAAAGGTAAAGAAGTCACAACGCATTACGTGACTCGGCTAGGCTAACTCTTGGGCTGAAGAAAACAATAATATCATGATAGTGAGAGGATGGAAATTCCAAGTGGATTTTTGGAGGGAGATTTAAAAGAGAACAGGGCCTAATTTTCTAAAATAGGAGGGCAGTAGATAGTGCCTAAAAGTGAAAGTCAAGAAATAACAATAAAAGTATGATATTAGAGATGTAAAGATCTAAAGAATCATTTAAAATAATTTGAAAGAGCTGATTTCTAGGGAATAGAAACTGGGTAGAGGACTTTGGGGAGAGATTGTGCATTTTGGTAATAAGGCTGACTGGACTACTCAAATCTAGAGATGAGGTGGATAAATAACTTTGATCCCGGTAAAATTAAATTTAAAAAATTAAAATTCACCTCAAAATTTATTTCATCACTTGATTTGACAACCAGTTTCTCTAGTGTTATTAAAATTAAGTCTGGAATTAGTTTCTCTTTTGGCTTTCCCAACCTTTTAAAAAATGAAATGTTGGAAAAGTCAGGTCAAGCTGTTTTCAGAAGTGTACCTTAAACAGAAAGGGTCCCACAGTCAGTGCGGGGAGCGGGGGCAAGCCCTAGGACTGGTACATTCTGCACATGTGAAGTTCATGACCTTGGGCAACAAGGCATGAGTCAGGAGCTTGTCCATCCGGGTACCGCGTAATGTATTTCATTAAGGATGTCACTTCTGGTTCTGTGTTTATCCAGACGGAGACATTCTCCAACACACTTCAACCCACTGGCTCAAGGATCCCACACCTTACCATTCAGTCTTTGAAACTGCACAAAACTACCTTAAACTTTCAAGTTCACTTTGTTGATTGGCTATAAAAAGTACACAGAGATACAGAAAATAGGGGCACAGTGGCTATTTCTGAGGATCACTCCTGTATTTTTTGTTGAAAACATCAAACAATATCTATTATTCTTTTAATGCCTTTTCACAATCTTCTACCATATATACTTTTTAAATGTTTTTTTTTTTTACTGCATGATTTCTCCCTGCCTTCCAATTTAAGCTTAACATTTCCTTGATGAAATCCACATGTCACTTGTCCCAGTGAGCTCCTCCACACTCACTGATGGAATTTCACCATCCTGACACTGAAGCTCTGCACCCTGCCCCCATTTCCTTTCTACACCCTTTGCAAGTAGACCTAGCCATCCACACGCCAGTTCCTTTGAGATCAAACTTATGATCTCCAATGTGAGGCAGAGAAGAACACAGACCTGAAGGATTGGGGGGCTATTCATACCTTTAAAGTCACTAGAGATAAAATCGATTCCTTCCGGAAGTATGTATGCACTCATCATCATGTGAATCTTCTGATACATTGTGCTGTGTCCCAGCTCCAGTCCCACCCAGTGAGCTCTGGGAAATTGAGACCTGATCTCCAGAGAGAGAGAGAGAGAGAGAGTATGGAGAACCTACAGAGAAACACATCCTCTTGCAGCCACCACAACACCTCATGGGTCAAAGAGCTACAGCAAAGGAAAGTGCTAGAAGATACCAAATTGCTAATTAAGAACAAGAATTCTGCAGTAGTTTTCTAACTCCACGCCACCAACAAGACAGATGTCCCATTTAACATTTTAAAACAATAATCAGAGGCAGGACACAGACATGCAAATAATGGTACAGAAACCCCTGTTAAAATTATATGTGTGCTGCCAAGGTGAACACTCTCTGTTAAAATTATAAAAGCTGGCATAACACCAGATTTTTTTTTTTTATTATTAACTGAGGCTTTTATGTGGTTCCAGAGCAAATTAAACTTTGTATCCTTTACCTAACATTTCCAGAGTACTTCTATAAGCCAGCTACTGACCCAAGTAGACTAAGGGCCAGAAAAGTAAAGAAATTATTCGTTTATCATATGTCATCTGATTAGTCTCCCATTTGACAGATAAGTAAACCAAGGCCCAGAAAAGTAAAGAAATTTGCTTTGGATTTTAAGTCTAATGATTGGGGGAGCCAAGAAATGAATTCAGAACTGATCCTAAATACTACACTGTTCTTCACTAGGACAGTGGCCATCAATTAAAAGTGACTTTTTCCTACCAAGGGCACTGGGCAATGTCTGGAAACATTTTTAGTTGTCACAGCTGGAGATGGAAGTGCTGCTGGCATCAATAGGTAGAAGCTAGGGATGGTGCTAAACACCCTGCATCACACAGGGCAGTTCCACAAAAGGGAATCATCTGGCCCCAAATGCCAACAGGGTCAAGATGGAAAAATCCTGCTGTGCCTGTTTTTCTTTATGAAATTCTGAACTAATTGCCCACATATCATCCCTAGCACTTAGAACAGTGTTCAGCACATTCATAGGCTATTCATAGTACTATGGCTATTACCAAATTGATTATTCTTTTGAAATTATTGAAGCTGTTCAACTGCTACATAAAGGATACCAATTGGTTTTTTAAAATTTTTTCATAAGTAATTATGTGACTAATATTTTTGAAAGGCCCATAGACTTGGACTTCAGTGCAGATACTCAGAACAGGGGCCTTGATGTATAAAAATCCCTACAGACTATACAAAAGTGCTACTAATAGAAACCCTAGTTATTCACATTAAGTGTAGAAATATAAAACATCGACTGATTTGTTCCCCTACATGCAGGTAGTCCCACAGGACTTTGTTAAATATGCTCGTATGTACACCTCAGGAAGAGTTACACTTTTAACAAGGTTTAGAAGAAAACAATGCTTACTAAAAAAATTCTCAGGGCGTTTTTTCTTATTTCATAATCATCACCCTACCTGGAATAAATAGGACAGGGCCTTAGAGGAATAATGCCGCCACTCTGCTGAAGGTAGGAGGAAGTGGCTGAGGGGCCTCCATGTAGCGTAGGGAATCAGAAGGCTGAAAAGAAACAAGATTCCCCATTAGCCTCCCAGTGGACATCTTCCCCACTTTCTTTGTGGTTTGTAGGCTGGATACAAGGCTTAGGTGAGGAGAGCAGGGGGCTGGGGTCAAGCCCATGGTAAGTGAAGATCGGTTCCTTTATGAATGTTTTCCAAGGTGCAAGCATGCCATGGAAGATCAAAGAGAAGTGAAAGGCTGTGTTTTATCTTCCTAACCTCGTTTTGCAGCTTTGATGGTTTTCAAAGGGGGAACGAAATGTTTACTTGTTAAACGCTAAGAATCATTTAATTCATTCATTCATTCGTTCGTTCGTTCATTCGTTCACCACATACAAGCGCTAGGGCATCCTCCTGGGTACATGGATAGGCTCCCTGGTAGTTCGGCGTGGCCATGCGGAATGGGTTCTCACTGTTGCAGGTGAGTGGGAAAGACAGGGGCCGCTTCTCCGCCCAGACCTTAACATTGATGCTGCAGGGTGTAACAGTGCCCTTAGTGGTGATGAAGCAGTGTGCCCGATGGAGCCAGATCAGCCTTTTTGTGAGCAAGAATCTGGCCACTTTATTCTTTTGGCTGTCCTATTATTAGGTCTCTTGGTCATAATCTTTGTTATTTACATGGATAGCTTATCCATGCCGCTCCATGCGTATATGGACTTTCTGTCCTAGACAGACAATAAGTACAGAAGGCAATCAGGGAAAAGGAATGCAGAGAGAAGTAAAAGTGCCACTGCAAAAGCAGATATGGCCTAGCAAACCTTCTGTCATTTCTTTTGTACCCTCTGGGACAAATGCCGGTCCGCATTTCCAGGGGAAGGAGCAAGACTGCGCCATGGTTGGTGATGCCACGTGGCATCAAGCATTCCCTTTCGGTGGGGTGTTGGTGCTGGCACGGGTGGGCTGAGGAGAAGAGGCTGTTCAATTGTCAGGAGTTTTGTATGCTGATTATTTGACAGGGCTCTATTGTGGGAGTCATGGTGGGGGCATCTATACTGCAGTAATTCATCAAGTGGGGACTTCTAAAAATATGTGAGAGCCTCTTCGGCAGCACACCATTTGGGGCTTCAGGCTTGGCAGAGGAGCAGCGTGGGATCTCCAGGCCTAGCCACGCACATGCACAGGGTCCTGTCCCTCCAGGAACTGACTCACAACATTTAAGGTGCGCAGTGGCACAGTCTCTCCGCTGGGAAGGCCTCTGACATGCTGACCTCGTTCCAGGGCCGCTCCACTGGCGTCAGCAGGGGCTGACAAGTGGGACTGGTACTTAAGCAGCCCTGGGAAAGCATCAAGGGGAAGGTTGGAAACCTGAGTAGCCAGGTTTTTGAGGCATTAATTCTTAAAAAGTAGGAAAATATTTTTCCTCCTAACAGTAGTCACAAAAAGATCTGAGGAGTTGAGTATCTTTCCTTTGGGGCATGGGTGGAAACGACTCCATGGATTCCTGGCTGAGGACAGGAAGGTCAAGGGAACTCCAGGCCCTCAGGTGCCTCGGCACCTCTCCACCCATGCTCCGTGCCCCCCTGATGTGGACGCAGAACCCCTCCCTGCCCTTTGCAAAGGTAGCACATTTGCTCTTCATAACCATTTCTCTACTCAGTGTTGGCCTTGTCTCCACCACACCTATTTCATCGACTCCAAGATGCTATTCCACAAAGGTGCAAATGGGTTGATTAGTTTATTCAGGAGTATTGACACGCTGCGGGGCACTGGAGCATGCAGCCCAGCACTGCATGCTCCAGTGCGCCGCGGTTACCTGGACGTCTCCGCCAGGAATCGAGTGCTGGTTTGCCTCCGCACCGGGGGCCCGGAGATGTGTCATGCCTGCACCTCCCTAATTATGATTTTCAGAACATGCAGCTGTCTGGACATAACAGGGCCATCAAAAGTGCAGGGAAAGAGTGTGCGTGGGGGGGAGACAGCAGAAGGCATAACCCGTGCACTCGCTGGGCTCGAGGATAGGGAAAATCACAAAGTCGATGTATTATTGTCTGGGCAAAGCTGGGGTCACATGTGCACACACACAGGCCCCCAAACACATGCAAAACCCACAGCAGACTTTTGGTGTGAGGCTTTCCTTTAGAGATGCACTGTGAATCAGAAAACATTAAGTCTGTGAAGGAATCACAAAAGTCACCCAACTCAAACCTTCAAGTTTTCAAGTGGAGAAATCAAGACGCAGAGAGGTTCAATGATTTCCGTAAGGCCGCACAGCTAATCAGAGCAGATGTGATGTCTCGCCTTCCTTCCCACCAATTCTTATATGCAAGATTTCCCTTAAACAAACTGCCAAGTCTGAGTTCTAATACCCCCAATTCATTGCGTGTGCATGTGGGTACATGCGTGTGTGTGTGTGTGTGTGTGTGTGTGTACAGCTGTTAGTGTATGATGGTGGCTTACAAGGATATTTTCTCCTCGCTCTAGGTTTTCACATCTCACATAGGACAGGAATTAAAAGGCTGGAATGGTGAACAATTTCCCCGGGCAGGGAGATCTGTAAAGAAAACAAAGAACCAGTAGCTCAGTCTCCAAGAGGTCAGTCGGACTTCCTTCTTTCCCAAGCATCCAGGGATACATTTTCATCTTCTCCCTGCCCCAATCTTGCATATCTCTAATAATATGATTCTGGATGAATCTTAGCAAATATAGCCTGAACAGGACTCTCCCAGCTCCTCCTGAATATCAGATCTGCAAAACCTGCAAGAAATTTTGGTGGGAAGTTCAATAATAGGAGAAATAGTCAGCTACCAGGGTCCTCCGTGAGCGGGGAAGCTTCTTCCGAGTTGGTGGCTTCTGGCCATTCTTTGTTATTGTTCTTTAAAAAGGGATAACACTGCAGAGTTGGAGGCTCACCTTTGCTCTTGGGTTTAATTGCTGCAAAAGCCATTTATTATGTTGCGTTCTTCCCCAGAGGGGACATTATCCTTTACAGCAACCAGGCCTGGCTATGTTTGGCCGGCTCATCTAACTGCCACTGAAATGAGTCCCATCACCTCGGGGTAATTCTGGGTCAGCTCCATCACCAGGTCTGGCTGGCTCCAGTTCGGGAAGGCCCTCTCGAAAGGAAGAAGGGCAGGAACTGGGATTTTTCCCCCCTTTCTTTTGAATTTTGCATACAACTTCCTCCCAGCCCTGTAATGAGAAAACATCCATCATCCATCTTTCCTCGGGAACATCCGCGACCGTCGGAGCTGTGCACGGTCTGTTCATCTGTACACAGGCAGGCAGGGCTTGGGAAATTGCCTTCCCTGAGAAAAATATGCCCCTTTCCACCTTCCCAGACGGCTTTCACAAATGAAAGTGCTTTGTCATTTTTAATGCCCAGTGTTCTTTTTTTCCCCTCTGAGCCTAGTCACAATCCAGTTGATAAAACCCCACAGGTATTTGGTTGCTTTAAAAAAAAAACTACCCTGAAAGCCCACAGGACCGTTGGAATCCGCCAGTGTTCCCTGGCAGGTTCTCTGGGTGTTATACAGTGAAGAAATGGCTGCAAGGGGAGGTTCTTTCTGTTCCCCAGGCCTAGTTCAGTGTTTGGATAGAAGGAGACAGCGGAATGGGTGAGCTGCCGTGAAGACGCTCACCTTACTACAGGTCCTAAGCCCTGCCTGCCCCCTTGTTGGCCAGCTCTGACTATCAGGAATTAATAGAGGTCGATGTGCTTTGTAAATGAGAAAATGCACTAAAGATTCAAGGTATTATTATTTTAAAAATGTCTCCAGCCTATAATTTGTCATAGACACCTATCACTCTGCTTAGATAATTGGGTAATTGTTCCTCCTGCCAGAGGGAACAGAAGTCTGCCTTTGAGATGTGAATCCGCTATGGAGGCTGATGCGGAGAGCTCTGTCAGAGCAGGGCTTTGACTCCACGGAGATTTGTACATGGCAAAAGATGAACAACATCCTCTTCCGAAAAACTGCATTAAGCTTTTAACAGGCAAGTGAGTAGGATAACCTGATTCTAGCATCAGAAAACTGTCGCCTCTAGAATATGCACATGGGGGCAACATCCCAAGATCCAAAGATGCAAGACAGGAGGGGTTTGTTGCCCCAAAGTTCCTTCAAAACAGAAGCCTCCCGAAGTATGAGGATTTCCCACATATCTACCTTTCCTTAAGATCGGTTTGTCTTCAATTCTTTGTGATCTGCCTATCTATATTAGCTTTAAATGTTTTGCCTTTTCTTGATAACATCATCTATTCATACAATAAGACTTCAATGAACCCAAATAATTCATTATTCAGAGGGATCTATGAACACCATCGTGATGCAAGAGAATTTTGCTTCTCAAATTGTTTGTGGGGAAGGAAATTTTTGTTGCTGTTGTTAACATACAGTTCTTGCCCAGATGCTTTTGGAAGCTACCTAAAAAGGTGAATTGCTAAAAAAAATAAAATGTTGCAACACCATCAGATTGCTATGAAGGTTTCTGATATAGAAACAACTGTTTTACTCTCTTCCTGTTGCTCAAATTCCAACTATGCAACTTGTTCCTTCTTAAATGTATTGAGAGTTGGTAAATACAACATTTTAATAGCAGGGACACGTCTTCATGTAAAATCTTCATGTAAGCTAAGCAGTCAGTTGATAACTAAGATGAACAACAATATCAGTATGAATTATATGACCTGCTGTGTGAGAGTAAATCAGGTAAAGTTACCCTAAGGTAGTGACAGGGAGCCTTTTAGAGATCAGTGTCCGATCTGCAACCCAGAACCCACTTATTTACTGCAAAGTACCAACACTGCAATTGAACTTGAAAATAAAAACAACTCATACATTAACATCTTTTGTCTTCACTGAAAAACAAATAACACATCCATCGTAGGATCATCACTGTGCCTGAAGGTATGGCAGGAACTAGGAAGGATTTAGGGCTGGCTGTAATATATATATAAATTAAAGTGATTCTTAACCTGTGTTCCATGAGATTATAGAGACCATTAAAACCAGGCGGGACCAAAGAACAGGAAGTGAGTGAAGGCTGTGAGCAGAGAGTATACACAACAGTGTGTGTGCAGGCACGTGTGTGTGTGCGTGCGTGTGCATGGGTGGGTACACAGTGCACCTGGTGGGCAGGCAGACTGGTGCTGAGTAAGGGAGGGCAGAAAAAAAGGTTGAAGGAGCATTTTTAGAGAGGGGGCCCAATTTATATCCGGGGCTATAATTGGTTTGTTTGTGGTGCGCAGGGAGAAGGGGCAGTGGGGAACGTGATGGAGTGAAACAGTGAGGGCTGAGATTCCCCTGCCTGATGAGTTGGAGAGAAATTGTTAGTAACCAAGTCAGTCCCGCAGGGGTTCATTAAGTGACTGGTCCTCCACAATATCCTGTCATTTCCAACCTGGATGCGTCGACATTAACCAGCTTTGTGGTATGCAATTGTGCGTCTGCCAGAGTGTGCGAAGGCGCGGGAGCCTCGGCTTGCCAGGTTTGTGTGTGTGGGCGTGAGTGTGTGTGTGTGTGTGTGTGTGTGTGTGTGTTTGCACCTTTTCTTGGGGATATAGTTATGTTTTCCGTGGGAATTAGAATCATGAAGGCCACATGCAATTAAAAAAAAGGCTAAAGGTGCTTTCTTACTGAAACACAAATTTGCTTTGACACTTAAAAAAAGTACCGTGGAGTCAAACAATAGGGAAACCAAGAAAGGGTCTGCACTGGGCGGGTGGGAGGTAGCTGGAGAACTCAAAGGCAGCCAGGGCAGACACCTCCAAATGGGAACTTCTTAAACCGCTTCTGAAAGGGAACACTAGCAGCATTTGTCTCCAGATTGTGAGGCCTGTCAGTCCCTAGGAAGGGGGGTGGGTGCCCAGGAACTGAAGTTAAAGGAAAGAGCGAAGAAGGGATGAATGGTGAATCAGCCAAATGAGCAGACTGCCTAAAGCGCCTTGGTGCCTGGGCCTTTGAGTCACTGGTGCTCTGGCACGAGGTCTCAGGATGTTCCATTCCAGGTGAGGATGGAAGAAAAACTCTTGTGAGAAGTCTCTTTGGGAATCCCACAAATTCAGATCCTAGGAAGAGCATGAAGAGAAAACCAACCACCCAACCAGCCCAGAAATGCTGCCTGCCCATGTGGGGACTCTAAGGGCTCAGCCTGTGGCCAAGCATCCAGGCTCAAGGGCTGGAAAGCCAAGGCCATTGGAGAGAAGCCCTCACCCCACACCCCTCACCCTACAGCTGGAGACAGGATAAAGCCGGCCTCAGCTTTTGGGCTGAGGTGCTCCTGCAGGTACAAATGAAGATTTGACTTCTGTCTCCATCCTGTGGTTTGTTAGCGTTTCCTGGAGCAAACAGTCCAGCTGGAAATGCTGCAAGGCATGGAAGGGGCCATCCTTTCATTCTTCCCAACTTTCTAAGATGGGCATGTGCTCTGAGGATGGCCTGGGGTGAGTCTCAACTCAGAGTTCAAGCTGTGGATCAGAATCTTCATTATTGTCAAATTACAACCAGAGGGAGCCACAGAGAGGTCATTTAATCACATCACCTACCCCTTTGACAATACACGGAGAGAGGTAGAGCTAATTGCCATGATTGTTAACAGACACCGTTCATTGAGTACCTGCCATAGCATTTTAACTGTCATCACAGGGTGTAAGAGAGCAAGGTAGAGATTATTATTATTATCCCCATTTTACACAGAAGGAGCCTACATCTTGGAGTCCAGGATGTCCCACTGAGCCCAGCCCATCTGCGTCCACAGCCTCACTCTTAATATGTCAATCTACTGCTCCTCCAGGTCTTAACCATCACCATATCCTAAGCATTTTCCAGGTGTGAGACCCACACGAAGCCCTTTCCATACATTATCTAATTATCTCATTTGGTTTGCAGGGCAACAAATCAAGGTAAGCAGACTGCCCGCCTCCCTGCACTTATGAACTTGATCTCCCCGCGGACTCACATCATCCTCAGACCCTGTGAAATGGTCCAGGGTGGCAGAGAAATCACTTCTGGGCACAGATGAGGCCATTACGGATGCCGTCACGGGCCCTGGGGCTGTTGTTCTTCAGGTATGATAGGAGCCTCTGGATAACTCAGAAGGGAAATCTTTTAAACCTCATCATTACCATTGTTTACTCTGCTCTGTTCGCAGCACCAATGACCAAAGCCAGACATGAAGTAAGGAAAGACTTTCAGAGTAAGGTTTCTTTTGCCAACAAACAGAAGGCAAATAGATGCTTCCTGAATTTTTTTAAACTTCAGGGGGCCAGGCTTGAAATGAATGTCGATATTTCTATCCAAATACTGAACTGTATTTTTCTGCACCTACAAGAAGGATGAGGCTTAGCTGTACTACTTTACACAGCTAAGAACCCTGTGTGATTTTTTTTTTTAAAAATAAAGTAACATAAAGTGAAAAAGAAGGCCAGGGTCTTCTCCAAACAGAATCTTGTTCTAATGAGGGGATTTTAGAGTTATTTAGACAGCACGTCGTTTTATCTGTATAAAGCAAAGAATCTCTCCAGGTACTTTCAGTGGATTGATCTCATCAAGCTGCAGATTTATTAAAAAGAAATATAGATAGAGGGAAACAGGCCACTGTAATTACACATTAGTATATATTTTTTTAAAAAAATAAAAAACTGACTCTGAGTTTTTTAGTTATTGAAATGGGCCCTGCACATCATGTATGTGATGTAATGACAGCTTCAGACTAGGGATGCTTTTGATGCATTATTAACCATAAAAAAGACATTAAATACCAAGCTTGAATGCCATGGGGATGCATATTTCACTAGGAATTATTTTGCAATGTATGCTTAAAGTTTATTTTGGTAAACAGATGACTGGAGGCTGTCAGAGCCAGAGTAAGATTTATGTTCATTTGGAATCTTCTTGAAAGGAGAGGAAATGTCTGGGACCTGTGGAACACCCACAGCAAAATGTAAATCTTGTCTTGGCTCCAGGGAAGGTTGAAGAGTGAGTGTCATGCAAACAGTTCCTCCCAGGGACGAGCTTTCCAAGGGGGATCCAGTGGGATGCCTGCAGGGGCACATGCCAGGGGAGGGGGATGAGGGGACACACATTCCATCATCTCTAGGAGGAAATGGCAGGGCAAAAACATCTGGGCTGGGAAGCCAGCCTCGCTGTGCATCTGCTGCAAAGGTCAGCCCGGACTCAGTCCTCCACTTCAGAGTCAGTGCCGTAGAGGCAGAAGAGCCATTGCCATTGCACCGCACGGTTCTACTGATCCTGGTCAGGGACATGGAACTTCCTGACCGCGTGGGGCCTCTGATCCTCAGTAAACCGGGAGGCACTGCTCTATCCATGCACAAAGCACTTCCGTGTGGGCTCTGCAGCTGCAAGAGTTAACACACATGTGCAATCCCAAAGGATCAACTGGCACCTTGCTGGACCAGAACACAATTTCAGGTGATCATACACGATCCTGTCCACCTTCAGAGCCTGCTTCTGCCTTCTTACTATTTGATATTGAGGAAGTCTCATCCTCAAGACGCATCTGTTTTGACAGATTCACATAGCTTAATATCACTGCTCCAGGCTCCAACATTTGTACATATGGAGTGCAACACATTCTGTTTAACATTTGTTACATAGATACTGAACCACATATTCAGAGCCAATGGGCACACCTAGGCCATATGCATCTGTGAAATACTTTCTTGCTCATCCCTGCCTATACCTGAACAGCTCCAAGTGCCCAGCAGATGTTATTGCAGCTCTCAGGCTGGAGGGTGGTCTTTATCAGGTCAATGATCCATGATTTGCACTAACAGGATATTAGTGGTATGAAGAATGCCTGCAAAATAGCAGAGAATGGCTTGGGAATGTATTTTCTTTTTGCAGCCTTATCTGCTTGAGCTTTTGTTGAGACTGGTTTAATATTCTCTGGTGACATTCCAGTTCCTGAATATGGCATCAAATTAGACCCTGCGTTTGTGTCGCTGTTTCTTAGAGGAACAATTCATTGGATCTGGGTTTCAGCGACGTGCCCTCCAAGGTGGCTGATTCTGTCGTCATGGCCCTCAACAGAGGGTGACTTTGTCTAGCAGGGAATATTTAGAAATATTTTTGAGTTTTACAACTGGGGGTGCTATGAGGATCAGCAGATAGAGGCCTGGGATGCTGCTAAATTTCCCCTACTGCACAGTACAGCTTCTACCACGGAGACTGTTCTAACCCCAAAGCCTCATTCTGAGCAATTGTAAAGATGCCCATGATACCCCGTGCACAGACACAGCTGGGATTATGGTTCAGCTGGGTGGCATCCAGTCTGGTTATACTTGAAAATGAAAGAGGAGTCCAAATGCTAGTTTTCTACTCAATGTTGATTCAGTCTTGTGTTCTTCGTTAAATGGCAGGTGGTATTATGCTGTCACCACTTCCAAGAGACCCACAGAGCATGACAGAAGACACAGCAGTCATCTGGGAGGGTAGTGTCATAGTCATCCTGCAGTTGGAGAGATGGAGGCACACTCCAGTTCAATGGCCTGCCAGAGGCCTTAGCAGGGGTGGCAGGGTTGAAGAAAGACCACCGACCCTCCCATCGTTAGCCTCCCATCTGTCAGTCTGAAGTAGGAACCAAGATCACACTGAAGATACAAGCTCCCTCCCTCCCTTTCTCTCCTGTATATAGAGATATAGCAAAATGCAGGTTAAGTTGCCTTTAATCTTTAATTCATACGCAAGGACGTGCTGCACTGAGTGAAATAAAGAGTGAACTCCAGAGGCAGCAAGTTCTGTGGGTTTGGCCAGATCTTCCTTTTCAAAGACAGACAGCCTGGGGAATCACAAGGATGGCCTTCCATTGCCCTCTTAGATTCTTTTTATGGCAAAATGCTTGCTTTTATCAATTCCTACCCCAACCTCTGATTCCCACAGGCTGGGGAAAGCAAACAGCAGTTGAGGGAAGCACATCCATCCTGGCTTGTGATGGACACAGGAGATGTGAACCCCTGGGGAAGCAGTGAAGGGTATGAAGAAGAAGGGGGTTGGGGCTGGAGGTGGTTGGCCGGAGCAGCTTTGGCGGAAGAAGCCTGAGGAGCTACTTATTTTTTCTGCTTGGGTGGAGGGATTTGGCCTGGGACCCCAGTGGATGGCTGTTGATTCCAAGCCCCTGTAGGTATTTCTACACTAAGCGATATCAGAGCAGATACAGAAAAAGAGAGATTATTCTTGTATTCACCATAAAAGTAGACGCATGGAGACAATGATCTTGGAGTGGAAGTGACTAGAGAGGCTGAATGCAAGCGGAAGAAATCAGCCAGGACAAGCCTGAGCCTTTGACAGGGACTGAGATCTGAAGCCAGCAGGGTGACAGAGAAAGGGATCTGGATGCCAGTAACTGTAACCAGCAGCAGATGTAGCTGCTACTGGCTCCTCCTCGACACATTCGCCCTTTGCCGTCAGCCTAGTGCAGCCAAGAAATAATGGTAACGCGGACCCCAGCAGCTGAAAGGAACATGGTTCAAGGAATGGCAAGCGCTGTCTGCAGGCCCCTGGGCTGGGAACACTAGCTCCTTTGGGAACGAAAGGAGCATGAGCAGAGCAGAAGCTTGAGATTCTGCTTTCCAACCGGCTGAACTTGGGACCTTGCAGGTTTGAAGTCTGGGCAGCTGTGGTCTTGACTTTCTTTGGATGGCCCAGAGGGTTGGGCCTCTGGTCCAGATGCTGTGTGCTGGTGTCTGAAGACACATCCAGCCCCTGCTCAGAGGGGAGGGAGGCAGGGCCTCGCACGGGCCTCGTGTGTCATCCTCCTATTCCACCAGCTGCATCAAATCCCAGCCAAGACAACTAGAGTTATCCTCATCTGCTGGACTAGGTCAAACTTTACAGACACTAGCTCTAGAGATTCTAACAAGGAATTGGTTCTCTCTCCATTCATTTTCACATGGGTTGTGTTTGGGGATTCCCACAGTCGGTAATACTTCCTCTGCAGTTAGCGCAGGGATTCTTTCATTTGGTAAAGGCCAGTCATGGTGAATCAAAAGTGTTAATTCATCCACCAGTTCAATATTTCATGCAAAACAAGCAGCTTACTTGTTAAAAAACTATGACTCCTGGTGTACAGCTCCAAGCTAGGCGTCACAGACAGCAAGAAAGAGTATGATTTGGATGTGCACCGCCCAAGTGATCAACCCTGAATGTGTCCAGAAGATGAAAACAACAGTACATTTGGTCTTGGGACAACCGTGCTCTGGATAAGTGGTGAGGGGGGCACATTTGTAGCTCTCATTTTAAGAAGCATCTCTGCTCTGTAGCTATGCTGCAAGTGGGTACTGCCTCATATCCTGACCCTGGACCAATGTGATCCCATGGGACAATAGCTGGTGGTCAGAGGAAGGGTCCACAAGGAGAACTGGATCCTCTGATCATGCTAATTAAATCACCAAGAATGAATGACACCAGCGATTATCACCTATGGAATACAATGGCTATGTTCTATGAGTATGTGACAACATGATTCCATCTCATTCTCAGAATGGCCATTGGGGTAGGTAGATATTTGGCAATGTAAACAAAGAAGTGAAGTGACTTTCTCAGGTTTACAGTGACAGCTCTGGGACAGAGCAAAATGTCAAGCTTTGGATTCCATACTGATGGAGTAGATCTGGTACCTGGATGGACGTGGCTGCTCTTTCTGACCCACGTGCTGATAGCACTGAGGACTTCTGAATATATTGTAACCACCAACTGAACAGTTTTCATGCGGGTGGGGTTTTCACAAAGGGTCAGTATACCATAACTAGTATTCTCTTAGGCTCTTGGACTTTGGTGGATTTGCCCTAATAGCTACTGTAGAAAGAGTGAGAATTTTAAAGACAAAGTCCCAAGATACAGCATCTGCAGAGAACTGGGATAGCTATGTGCTGGGGCTGACTTCAGAAATGCCCATGTGAGTTCCTGTCTAAAAGTATCTCAATTCTTGCTGAAGATTTCACCAGTTTTCTGAGTTATTTTACCCTGGGTGGTAGAGGTGTTACCAGTTTAATTTAGTGGAGGATTGGTGTATTATTGCTAATATTTTATCAGAAATTGGCATTTTCCCCTTGAAATATGTGCATAATTACCCAAAGTGAGTTTTTCTAGCATTGTTGAACAAAAATTTTTACCTATGGGAATACCTTTCTGAAGTTTTAATGTTAATGAATTTCACTAAATTTCATTAATGAAATTTAAATGGGAATATATGATTCTACATACAAGAGTTCTAGTTGTAATTGTTTTTAGGATCACATTAAGTGAAATGAGACCACATAAAGCAAAAATTTCATGGGTAGGACCTGACCCATAAGTGTGTGTGCATGTGTGTGTGTGTGTGTGTGTGTGCTCGCACCTACCTTATATAATGTTTTGAAATTCTAAATTAATTGTCAACATATAAAGCCCAAGTGATAGTATATAAAAATGGAGACAGACAGCTTCTCTTGAAAACAAAATGGAATATTTTGCATCAGGGCAAACACTTGCGTGAAGGTGAAGAGGGGCGGCTCCCTTTGCATGTGACACGTTCTCTGCAGGTTACCACAGTCCTCAACATTCTTACTCTTATTCGCATCATAAATTCCTAAGGTCTGCCTAGTCTTCAACTAGGCAGAGTCCCTGACCTCCATCTATACCATGATAGATGCCTCTGGTGTTGAAATCAGTCTGTCCTTCGTTGATAAATTCAGTTTCTGTGAAGTGAAGACTAAAGGAGAACAACTGCAGGCCTCCAAGATAGTACAGGCAGGCAGGAAGCCTTCCAAAGACCTTGTAGTAGAAATAAAAGTCAGAGACCTGCGTGTTTTCCAAAGTGCCACATGCTCAGCTCATACTGTCCCCATTGTACCACCATGGCCACTGTAAGATGCCCTTGTCGGTTTCCCAGAGCCCCCTCTTCCTTCTGCTTCCTTCCTTCCTGCTGACGGTAGACACTTCCTTCCTTTCCCCCTCCCCTCCATCATGCACGAGCACAGCTGCTGGGGATGGTGCCCTCACCCTGGTCCAAACTTTGCCTCAGGGCAAGGTCTGTAGTGGCTAAGACTGGCTATGGCCTGAGAGAAGAGGCCGGTGAACCCCTGGGGCTGCTATTAGTATCAGACTTCAGACGTATTACAAGTTAAATAGGCTTTTGTGGGCTGGCTGGGAGACAGCCACCACGCAGAAGCCTGTTTCTAGGAGAAAATTTAACCCAGGTTCCACACCATGCACTTAAAATGAACTTGTGTAACATCATAGCCCATTAGTAAATCCAGTGCTTCTAAATTCTGGAAGATAACTGGGCTTCCCATTTGGAATTTAGGTTTTCTTCAGGCACAACCTGTGTCTGATTCTCTGTGTTCCTCCATGGACAGGCAATGGTACAGGTGCATGTATGGGACGTAAAGGAAAGCGGAACTCACACTATTGGTTGAGAGCTCACTCTGTGAGGTGCCGGAGAAAGGAGAGAAAACTGCTGGCACGCAGGAGTTTACAGTTCAGCGAGTGTGTTGGGAACTGGGTAGGAAAGAGGCAAACCGGCGGGATGTGATTTTTCAGACATCCCAGAGGTAAGGTAAGGACAACTTGGCAGAGAAGAATTTCAGAGAGTCCTGAGGAAATCGGGGTGGGGAACGGTTTTGGGGAGAGTGTGGTCCAGACATAAGGGCGTGATGGGAAATTAGTCTGGGAGCAGTGAGTTGGGGCCACATTGGAGGAGTCCCTGGACACCACACAGTAGGACAGGCCACTTAGGAATGTCAGGGGCTGGGCAGGAATGGACTGAGGGTTCCGACCGGATGTGGAAAGGCTATTTAAGCAGCTGCTGCGATGAGCAAGAGGCAATGCATAGCTTCAAAGGGAGGAGATGACAAGGGAAAAGGCACAGTGGATCATGCTTGAAAATATTTGTGGTTTATGGAAATCTCAAGAACTCTCTGGGATACTGGTATTGATGGAGTTAATTTTATATCATTTATCTAACAATACTACTCTAATATGGTCACTAATCTATGCATCCTTGCATCCATGCATCCACTGAATATTTGCACATGTAGGGGCATTTGCATATTAATATTTGATTTAGAAGTTCTTCCCACACAAAAGGACCTTGTCCAAAGGTCAAAGACTGAGGAAACAATGTTTTAGGATGATTTACCTAAATAAAATTCTTTGTATGTTATGATCAATGTTTTCCCAATTGTGTTGATTTTATCATTAGCATGAAAGAGATTTTAACTGGAAGTAGATTCTATAGTCTAATGTTTTATGGTGCTCTTGATGAGTTCCAAATACCCACTTAAATTATCAAAGGCTCTGATAAGTCCTGCAGTTAAAAATAACAATAAACCTATGAGAAATATTGTTACAAATTATTATTCAATATAAGGCATAGAGGTTCAGGTGCAGTTATTCCTGCTAGATCACCTCCCATCTCCAACTATTATCTCAGAAATAATTGATCATAACTCAGGATGCAACCTACACAGAAATAATTTCTATCATCTACCCCTGATTTATGCATCAGCAGTTCATTGAGCACCTACTATGTGCCAGGCAGTATATGTGACATTAATGATATAGCAGTAGCTAAGAGAAGTGTGTCTCTGTCTATGAGGAAATCACAGTTTAATAGCATATAGTCTCTGCTATAATCTGTGATACATTTGCCACTCAATCTCCCTGACTGACTTTTGCTGTGATTTTCCAAATTCATATGTACAGAAAACAGTTTTATTACAGGAATATTTCAGAAATTTATTGTTATAAAAGGATAATTGAGAGATAGGACTCTAAACTAGTACATTTCTCTGTTAGCTAGTAGATCTGAGAATAGCCTAGTTGGGAAAGGAGCTTAGCACATACTACATTATCTTAAATTAAACAAATTTGGGACAGATTTTATTCATCTTTGGAACCCTTTCTTTTCTCCTCTTTCACCCATCTATCCATTCATCTGTCCTTCCATCCATCCATCCATCTATCCATCCATCCATCCATCCATCCATCCATCTATCCATCCATCCATCCATCCATCCATCTATCCATCCATCTGTCCTTCCATCCATCCATCCACCCATGCATCCATTTATTTTTGTGGTAACGGTGATTGAACACAGGACCTTCACACTGAGCTGAGCTACATCCCCAGCCCATTAAATTCTCTTTCTTTTCTTTTTTTTAAGACAAGGTCTCACTAAGTTACTAAATTTCAAGCTAAGCTTGAACTTGTGATCCTCCTGCCTCAGCCTTCCAGAGTGCCAGGATCACAGGCATGTGCCAGCTCAGCCAACTTGGAATTCTTTCTGATCAACTCCAGGGTGTCCTGCAGGATGCCACTCCTGAGAGCCAACTTTTACTTTTATCATCACAAACTCTTCTCTCTATGTCTTTTTTTGGAATGATGCCTGACGTTCTAAAATTATCTAGGAATATGGGCAAAATAATTGGCAATTTCTCATTGTATATTTAAAATAACAATAAAAATTGGCTCTGTATAGTGAATCAGTGGAAACAGGCTATGCTTATAAGGGATTAAGGGGAATTTTAGTCATTATGCCTGCATGTTTTGTGAGCTTTCTATAGCGGATAAAAGTGAAACTTCAGCTCTTAACTATCCTGTTAAAAACTGTATTTTACATGCAGTGTAATTCTGCAACCATTAAGCCTTAAATGGGTATTAAGCCTGATGCAAAGCAATGAAACGGACAGGGAAAAAACACACCATGGATTCTTCAATCTGGAGCGAAAAGGGCTGACTCATCTGTTTCCCAGGCCAGGCAGAGACAAAAGACCTCACCCCAGATGGGGCTGCCTCCTCCCGAACCTGAGCACTCCTCTCCGCTGTGCTTCGCAGTGTGAAAAGTATTATTAATGCCGGTCTCACCAGTGCTTGTAAAAGATTCATGGACCATTTCCTCCCCTTCCTGAATTCCCCTGTCTGTGCTGTTGCCGCCCTGTGTGTATGACCTCACTGTTGGGCAGCTTGGTGACACCAGCTGCAGATCCTGTCGCCAGCCCATTTTGTGTCACAGACTCATAGAGTATGAGAGCTGGAAGGGCTGAGCTGGGGATGTGGCTTGGGGTAGAGCACTTGCCTGGCATGCGCCAGGCCCTGGTTCCAACCCCAACACAGGCTGAGGGAAGGGAGGCACTGAAGTTTGGAGAAGGACAGTGTCTTGTTCAAAGTCATAAGGTGAATAAAATCCTTTTATTTTATTTCTTTGTGTTTTTTTATTTACCTCTTCCTTTCCATGTTTGAAAATATCTATGGGGTCCTTTTTAGAGAATAAGAGTTGAGGCTGGGCAAAATCCTGCAAGGTAAAAATACAAATTCTGACGGGAATCAGACCAAAGGTTGTGGTAGTTCCAACATAGAAGGTATGAATGGACTCAGAAATTGTTATACCATAGCCTAACACTGCATTCAGGGTCTATACTGCTAAGGGTATCAAATTTAGCACACCAAAGTTTGAAGACAAAGAGGATGCTAACATAGTTTCAGAGTATCTCTCCTGTAGTATATTAATCAACGGTAAAAGGAAAACTAGTAATTTTATGGTGGGAAAAGACAGCTGACACCATCTTAACCAAGTGACCAAGGTTAATATTACTTCTAAGATCTATGGACAGCATCCACCCTTGTTAGGACACACTCAAAAGTGCGCACATCATTTTGTGATTTTTTTTTCCCCAAAATGCACAGTATCAATCTACCCATAAGAAAATCCATGCGTGTCCTAGCAGTGGGATGTTGCATCTAGCACTGGACCAGTCCTTTCCAAGGGTCCAGGTCATGCAAGGTAAGGGAAGAGTGAGGAATTGTCACAAGTTGGCACAGACTAAGGGAACAAGAAGACTAAATGCAATGTGGGATCCTGAAACAAAAAAGGGAGTGTAAGTGAAAAACCTTGTGAAATCCAAATAAAATCCATAGTTTGTTAACAATATTGTACCCAGTAAACAAGAAAACTAATTCCTTAACTTTGATACTTATACTGTGCTTATCTAAGATGTGACTTTTAGGAGAAGCTAAATGAAGAATATATGCGAACTCTCTGGACTATTTTTATAATTATTCTGTTGTCTAAAATAGTTTCGAAATAATTTTTTGTTGTTGTTGTTGTTGTTGTTTTTGTTTTGTTTTGTTTTTTGTTTTTTTTTTGTTTTTCTCCGGTACGGGGAACTGAACTCACAACCTTGCGCTTGCCAGGCAGGCGCTTTGCTGCTGAGCTAAATCCCCAGCCCCTCCAAATAATTTTTAAAAAAGAAAAAGGCCATGGAAACAAGGAAAGGAAAGAGAGTAATGGGATAAATATGTAGCACAGCAGCTGACCATTCCTTCTAGAACCTTCTAAATCCTAAAGGAAGCCCTGAGGCCATGGGGATCCTGCCATTTCCCTCTCGGGTTAATCTGAACTTGTATGTTATCATAGCCATAACATACATAAGTTAAATAAACTACATCCCTGGTTGTGGAAGGGATTAAAAAAGAGTCTGGCTTCTCCTTCAGCAGCAGCTGCTGACCAGAGGAGGAGGGAGCCCTGTCAAGCATCTTTCAGACAGGCCTGGGGAAGGCAGCCATCCTAAAGGTTGCACTGCGGGAAGTGTATCTACCCTAGATACCTATGAGTGCCACTGTCACAGGAAGCGATATAAAGCGGGAGCTCAGGCAGGCATGGTGAGGAAGAGGATTTGTCTACTGTATTTACTATGTTATGTGTACAAGTTTCTACAATCAAATGTGTTCTTGGAAATGTCCTCTTCATTTTTAGATATATCCCTGCAGAATGCGTGCATGTGAGAGAAACAGACATGTCAGAATTCCAAAGAAAACAGCTTAGCCCTGCATTGTATTATATATACAAAGTTCTGTGTACGTTACTGATAAATTTGCAGAAGGGGTGGGAATGTGGTTTGGTTGGTATTTCCAAATGCAAAACAGGTCTCCCTTCCTCTCTGTTTGGTTGTCACTGTTTTCCAACAGAATGAAAATACGAGCATTCAAAACATGTTGCCAGAAACTCGGTTGGCAAAACATTTAAATTCTTTTGTATAGAAAATGATCATTTTTTCCAGTGGGTACTTTTCCTCCCTAATTCCCATGGCGATCATGGTGACATTTGGCTCCAGATCTGTGGATGTGGTAGAAAAAGCCACCTCTAGGTTCCAGATCCTAAAATCTCATTCAAGATTAACACGGACGTCAAACTGACGTTACCAATTTAAGAGATTTAAACACTCGGCTTTAGAGTAAACAAAATCCAGTGGCAAAGGTTTGGGCAACTTCAGCGACATTCAACAATACAACCCAGATGTTGGGGAATACAAACCTCACAAGCATAAGCCTCTCACCGCATCCTGTATGAGAAAAATGGCAGCAGGACAGACTGGCTAATGAAGGAAAGAACTAATAATCATTGAGTGGCTTTTATGAAGCAGACAGTATGCCAAGCGCTTTTATACACTGTCTCACTTAACATTTGCAACAAGGCAACTGTATTTTATAGGTGAGGACATGAGCCTCAGAAATCTGCCGTTTGCCTGGGTAACCCTGTTGGTAAGTGGCAAAGTCAGCATTTAATTTATATGGGTGTAACTTTAAAATCTTCACTCTTTCTAAAAGTCAACATGGACTTTTGTATGTAAAACTGCTGTGCTGAAACTCTTCAAATTTCTCACATTGCCACTAGTTCAGCTACTGGTTAGCCTTTGATCGGGTGGAGGGATGTCCATGCTACTGTTCGCTCTAGTATTCTGCCACACAGAGCTAAAACTTTGTTCCCGAGGCTGGGGAACGGGTATGACCAAATTTCTGATGCAAGGAGCCAGGTTAGCTGGCAGAGGAAGGGACATGGTTTCCTCTGTCTCCCTATTCTGCTAGCATTAACTATATGTGATGTGACTTCGTCCTTCACAAGTCTACCTGTAATTTTATTCTTATGAAGATGGCGCTACCTTTTGTATCTACTGATACACTATACTCTGTGCTTAATATCTGTTTGCCAGACGCATGAATGGCTGAGAAAGAATGGGCCAATGTTTCATATACTTGAATTTTTTCAAATTTTTATGACATTTTATGTAAATGCTGTGAATGTTACCTCTCATTCACTAAAAACTAATTCCCTAAAGCAGGACTCTGAGAGGTCCATATTAGATAATATTTAATGCTCTTATTTTAGTCATTCTCAACCAGGGTTATTTTGTCCACCCTCTACCCGCCACCCTGGCAGAGGGGACATTTGGCAATGCCTGGAGACATATTAGTTGTCACCAGTGGGGTGGGAAGTGCTACTGGCATCTAACGGGAGGATTCTAGGAATGTGCTGGGCATTCTGTGTTGCCTGGGACAGTTCCCTCCATGACAAAGAATGTCTGTCAATAGTGCCAGGCTGAGGAGCCCTGTTTTGTTTGATTTAGTGGTATATGCTTGGAGGCAATCAAACTGTGGCTTATTTGGTTTTTCTCCTACATTAATTCAGAGTTTTGGCTAACCAGCCTGGCTTGCATTGCCTCAATTTGTCTGAATTAGTGAGGAATGTTAGAATTTTCCTGGGGATATTTTCTGGGAAGACCAGAAAAACTGGTGGTCTTCACACTTTTGCTCAGCGGTAATGCCTCTGCATTCATTGACTAGCAACTGGTTGTCTCCAACTCAAATTACATAATGAATCCAGCACATAAATTATTTACCCAGATTTAATTCCAGCAATTGTTATCTTTGTATTTCTTCCTCTGCCAGCTAATCTGGCTCTTTGCATTGGAATTTTGGTCATGCCCATTCTCCTGCTGTACTAAATTATCTCTATAACGTAGTATAAACAGAACAAGCTTGTGTGTGATATGCTTAACTGTTAATTTACCTAATTAAACTAATTCAATTAAATCATTTACATCTTTTTGGTAACATGCCAGTTGATACTACAGCAGAAGTGGGATGTGTTAGGAGATGATTGTTCAGCAAATGAATGGAAAAAAAAATAATGGAACACAAAATGAGAGAACGGTCCAAATCTCTTGACTTGAAAATTAAATGATACTGGAAAAAAAAATGCTGCTTTCACAGGGTACTGTGATTAGCTATTTTTCTTAAATCAATTTTCTCTAGAAATTGGTATTTTAACATAGTAATCGTAATTTATTGTGTGAGAGATATTTTAAACACTATTTATATGTTCGCATATTTAGTATGTTTAAGTAATGTGTGTTCGTTCCCACATTAGGGTACGATTAGTGAAATCTTTTGCGGTGATAGCAAGGCACAAACTTAACAGATTCTTTTCAACGAACCTGCAAAATAATTTTGCTAAATTACACAAATACCTCCAGGATACATACATATTTCATTTACAGTCATCATCTAAACATCCCTGTCGTAGTGATAAATGCACAAAAGTAAATGCAAAAACATTTTATGCCAAGCAAAAATCAACAGAAAAATTCCAAGGAACTCTAGGCAGGAAAGCCTAAATAAATTGTCGTCAGTGTAGATCTGCCATAGATTCTACTCTGTGGCTGATAATAGAGTTGTCACCCGTGCTGACACTTGCAGATGCCCTAGGCTTGACGGAAGATGGGCCATCATTCCTGGGTGGGCAATGGCATTGCCTGGCAAGACCTGGTCTTCTCTTTAGAAGCATGTGCACCTGGGGTAAAGTCCGAGTCAATATTCTGCCTTGACCGATCCAGTTCCAGAGAGCATCAGAAAAGCCACAAATGAGACCAACCTAGACTCCTCCAACTAGAGCAACCTCCTGAACCCTCCAATGAAGCTCCTTGGATTCCAGAATGAATCACAGAGAGACAGTGAGACCTCTGCCTTCCTGGAGTTTCCTCACCAGGGGAAACATTCCCCTTACTTTGCTTCAGAGTTAAACAGGGAATGTAATTTGTCTTTGGGATGTTGCACATATATCTACGTCAATTTTAAACATCATTTTTCTCATTGAGGAAGCTCAAGATAACTCATGGTAATAAAACAGAATGTTTTAAGATTGTTTTTCCATTTTGGAGGCCAACTGCAGGTATTTTGACACATGGGTGGGGCAAATTTGAGTTCATAGGTAGCAATGTCTCATATCGGATATCTGATATGGATCTTTGCATCATTCATGCTAAACTTCTCTTTCAGTGACACCAGTTCCCTGAAGGCAGGGGCCAACTGTCTGTCCCTTTTACCTTGCAGGCACAATGACTAACACATACAACACATGAATTATTTCACGGTTAACGAAGAGTAGAGATATGCCCTCAAATCCAAGTCATCTTTCTGCCCAACGCAACTTTCCCCTTCAACTTCCCAGTGGGTCAGTGGTGTCATGACTGTAGCGTAGATCTGAACCTACTGTCCAGTGAATTCAATACCCAAAGCACACCCATGATATCTGTCTATGACACAGTGGTCCGTCCTCTCGTGCTCTCTGTCTTCCTTCTTCTTGGTCACTGCAGTCCTACTCCTGACTTCTTCAGCCTTCTTGGTGGTTCCCAATCTCCCTAATAAATACTATGGATTCAAATGATAATGGAAAAATTGATATTCCCCATTTGGTTTGCCAGAGCTGTCATAACAAAACTGCAGAGCGTTAGGTGTCTTAAACCACAGAAATTTATTTTCTCACATTCTGGGAGCTAGAGGTCTGAGATCAAGGTATGGGCAGGGTTGGTTTCTCTTAAAGTCCCTCTCTTTGGCTTTTAGGCAGATGCCTGCTTGGTCCTCCCACTGAGTGTCTATGTGCCTTAATCTTCTTTTCTTCTAAGATCATCTGTCAGACTGATTAAGTCTCACCAAGATAGTCTCATGTTAATGTAATCACTGTGCTAAAGGCTCATCTCCAAATACAGTCACACTGTAAAATACTGAGGTTAGAGCTTCCACATAGAAAATGGAGTGGGGAAGACACAACTCATCCCATAATACTCCCCTTCATTATTCAAGGGATAGGTAGGAAAAACAATTCAGAATTCCTGCAACTTCCCTGGTTACGAGGTAGCCATCACTGTATAGCTCAAAGAATAACTTCCTTTTCTTCTGAAAGTGTTGAGGCCCTGATGGTGGCGGACAATGTCAGCTGCCTCCCCAGCTCCCAGCCTCCCCTCTTCCTTTCCAGTGTCCCTCAGTTTCCATCCTCCTCTTCATATTGCCGTTCTGGAGTGGACAGTCTTGTGATCTCATGCACTTGGCAGTGATTGGTTTAGATCTGGTCATGTGACCCAAAGGGAAGAAGGGCTTCCGGGAAAAGATTTGCTAGAAATGGATGTTTCCTTTTTACCTCTGGATAATATAGGTTTCAGTGTAACACCTGGAATCTGTTCACACTGTAGCCTGGAGGACAATGAAGAAAGGGCAAGCCAACACATGAAAGACAGCAGTACTCTAGGTAGATGGAAAAAGTCCAGGTTCTTGATGATGTCAATGAGCCTCTGAATCTACCTCTCTGAGAGCCCACCCTATTACTAAACATGTTGCTAAGTGGGACAGAGTGTTTTCTTATACTTAAGCCAGTTTGCAGCAGATTTTGACTACTTTCTCTACAAAGCATCCTAACCCATAGAACTTACTCATCCCTCACCAGTGAAACGTAGTGTCTCAGTTGCTTCGTTGGTAAAGTGGAGGTAGTAAAACCTGCCTGGTAGCATTATTGTAGAACTAAAGTGCCAATAGTCATGTCCAGTCCTCACTGCACTTCCCCACACCAAGCTGGGGCTCTGTAAATAAGCCATTACCAGCCTCCACTCTTCTGGGGACTTGCTGGTACCTTGGACCTCGCTCTACTGGAACCTTCTGCACGTGTATTCATAAGTAGAGTAGCCCAATGGTTCAGGCTGTCAATATTTTTGTTCACAGAATTATAATAAAGCTCACTAAGGTAGTTTGCAATTGCAAGAATCTCTGCAATATGGATCATTTGTAAAATAAGGATGGGTGTGCACTATTGACCTAAACATCAACCATCTCTTTTCTTTAGCAAAAGAGACAATGGTATTCTATAGAAATCTCCCTTTCCTGAAATTGTTCACCAGGATGAACTCCTCCTTTGGAGCTGTCTAAAGCAGGACACATCTGTAACGTGGTCTCATTGGGGGCTACGGGCCACCAGTAGGAGTGTGCCTAGTCCTACTGTGCTTTGCTTTTGTCACTTGTCTTCTCCTCCCTCTCCTGTCTTACACTGCGCAGAGCCTAATGTGATCACTAATCACTAATTACTAATTATCTTAGTAAAGCGCTCCACTACTAGTTCTCAGCAACTACTTACTGAACAACTGCTTGGCTTTGCAATTGCAACAGAGGCTGGGGAGCGGGTGGCAATAGGGAAATGAACAGAGAGAAACTGGGAAAGGATCTTCCTGGGAACTGTGCTATGGGACGCTTGCATTTTTGTGTTCAGCTCTGCCCAGATCCTGACTTAGGATGCATACTGATGCTGGGGCCACTGGGGGGCGCCCAGATGGCCCAGCCTGGACAAAACCTTTGTATGTAAATATATATGCACCTTACACAGCTAACAATTCACTAAAGGCTTCATCGGTTCCAGGCACAATGTTCCACATTTTACGAACTCATTTAATCCCCATACTTCTAAAGGCATGAAGCCCATTTTATAGATAAAGGCACTGAGGATCCCAGAGGTGACTTGCCCAAGGCCTAATTGCTAGTGAATAGAAACCCCAAAACCCAAACTATGGCCCATGATTTTATGTCCACGGTGAAAGGGTCTGATGGGTATCCTACATCCGGGATATGCTGGCGGGCCTGTGGGAACCGCAGATCACCTTGCTAGATCCTGCCTGTGTACGATCAACGAAAGAAGCTCTAGAGCAGAAGATATAATCACCACTTTACGGCTCTGAACAAACAGACCTCTTGGCTCATTTCACCTATCTGAAAAAATGAGCACATTATTATCTTTCTCTTGAGAGCATTACAAAAATCAGATGGGGAAAATCTACAAAAACACTTTAAATAGCATTGACAATTTTCCATACCAGTAGGCATACAGTAGGTGCTCAATAAATGAGAAATCAAAGTAGGACAGAAACTATTTCCTTGCCCCCAAAAAATTCGGCTTCATTCTGCCCACTGTGTGATCCTCTTTTTACACTTTTCTTCCTTTTACTTTTCATCCCCCTTATTCACTACAGCCAGCCTCTAGCAGACACACACTCTCATGCTGTGGCTAGCTGCACCTCAGTGGGTAGCAACTGACTAGGCACAGTTGGAGTAAGTGGGCCTGCTGACAGCCCTGGGCAGCCTGGTTATGGTGGACAGAGCTCGCTGGTGACAAATGGGATCTCTGCCTCTGACCTGGTGGGGACAATCCATCACCAGAGGTGCTCTTTCTGCATATGTATGGCGAGAAGCAGCCTGACCTTCCCTGAGAGGCTGGGAGGCCAAAGCTGTGGGAGCGCTTGTTTGCTTGTTTGTTTGTTGGCAAAAGAGAGACAAGGAACAGGGGCATGGGAACACAGCGGCGAGACTCAAGGAGAAAAATGAAAAGGCCCCCAAACTAAAAGGGAGAAAGAAAGATGATGAATGGTCTGACAGACAGTGGCTGTCCTGTCCGGCCTTCGAAAATCATATGCATGGGGATCAGTAAAGAATTTGGGTCAGAGTTATGAAAACCATTCTCATAGTGAAAGAGTTTGAACACAAATCTGCAGCCAGAAACGCCCAAGCACATCTTCACAGAATGTGTGTGTGTGTGTGCATATATGAGAGAGAGCCACCGTCCACGCCTATATCAGCGAGGAAATATGTGTATGTGGGATGTTTGCAGGGAAAAAATATATGGCCGTGCTGCATGAGCTGCATCAAAATCAATGCACAATTCAGAGGTGTTCGGTGTTATCTCTTTTCATCACAAAACATACATGTAGGGGAAGAGGTCACAGAGCGCTCAGAAGACACACCTTGAATATTCTCTCCAAATCCTCAGAAAGCACCGGAGTCCACTGCAGTTGAAACTTCAGAGAACCCTAAACCAGCGCCCTTCCCTCTCCCAGTTCTGCCCACATGCATAAAGATGTCAGCATGTTGATTATTCGGATTAGACTTTTAGTGTAATTTACGGGGTCCAGCCATTGTGCCTGGGTGTCGGGCTTGTCCTCGCTGCCCTGACGATGCCATTTTTAAAATGTCAGCTCAGCCATGATTCATGGCTGATGCTGGTGACATCGCTGCTGACCTGAAAGAGTTAGGCAGCAATATTTAATTAAAGATAAAAAGAGAGAGAGAGAGAGAGACAGAGACAGAGAAGAAGCCTATGGAGTTTCGAGGACAAAATTCTAAAAGGACCAAATCCATCTCTGGAAAGATCAGTATCTCTAGACAAGGAAGTAGCACACAGAGTTCAAAGCGTTTTCGCTTATGTGTAGGGATATGTGTTCACCTGTCATTTGTGAGGGGTAAGGTCACCCTTAATGAGTGAGATGGGCTCCTGCTCCCTCCCTCTGCCAGGATGCCCCCCGAGGGGCAGCTTCACTCCCTGGCTTCTGTTCTTGTAGAGCAGTGGGTCGGGCCTGCCCATCCTTAGCCCACTGCCCAAGGAACCCTTGGGCACCAGCCACCTGTGCCTACATGAACGGCTTTATTTGGGAAGCTTCATCAGCCAGTCCCTCTTCCAGAAATGGAAGCACAGAATTTCTCATTAATGGGGAGGTCACAGTGGGCTGAGGTTTAAAAGCCAGTCTTTGTGCAGGCCTGCGGGAGTCAGGCTATTGTCTTCTAGGTTCCCCTTCCCCAGTGACCCCAGGGTCGGGGGCACACATGCTGGCCTTGAACTCTCCGTCTGTCTCTCCCACCATATTAATTACTATTCCCTTTGGTCAAGCTAAGAAAACAGCCTCGGCTGCATTAGTGCTAATTAAGAAGAGTGAGCTCGCCATTCTGGCAGCCTCCATTGGTCCCCGTGATGTTCAGGCCAGGAAGGAGGCCCTGGCAATCTTATTACAGCAGAAGAAAACACCTCCTTCCTGATGGGGTGAGTGGTGTGATGCCCTCCCTCCAGACCCCAGCAGTGAGTTCACCTCTCCCATTATGAATGCATCTGCCCTCCACAACCAGTGACCGGCGAGAGTGTGGGTCAGCCACATGCTCAGGCAGGGGAGTAGCTGTGTTTCCTTAAGCCAAGGGGAGTTGGCAGAGCGAATGCAGGGTCATGTCCATTTCTAACTCCATCTGCTGCCTTCTTCCCCCCTCACTACCATAAACAAATGACTAGAGAGAGAGACAGGATAAACGTGGATCGCTCCATGTCATTATCCTGTACCCCTCTCACGGTTTCCATTTAATCCCATGTGGCTGTTACTGGCTCACGACTAGAAATGCTTTGGGTTCCAGCAGAACTCTAGGCTCTTCTGCAAAGATCTGAAGACACTCAGCCATCACCCAAGCTGTCTTCTACTTCATGCCCTCTCACCACCCTCTCCCTACCACCAGTCCTATGAACTTGTGCGGTGGCCTGGGCAACGATACCAGTCCCCATCTGCTCCCATCTACTCTTCTGACAGTCTCCTGGATGGGCCACTTGTCTGGTTTCTGAATCATTCAGTTGATCCACCATCTGCAGAGGAAAACTGTCAGTGTGGTTGACCAGCCCCTACAACCCGGGCAGGGCTGTCCTTCCTTTTTCATCATATCCAGCAGCTCCTCGCACCACTCCACTCCAGAGGCAGTGAGTGCAGACACCGGGTGACTCAGGAGGAGACAGCGAGTGTCAGAAGGAAGTACTAGGGGAATGTGCCGGAGGGAGAGCCTACCTCCTCCCTGGCCATCCAGTGACTCCTGCTACCCACCTCCGGTCCACTGCTGCCAATGGGATATAAAGACATTTAGATTTAAAAAAAAAAGAATCTGACTTTTAAAACTGTGAAATGTCCATATTTTAAGTATTTATAGCCAATTAAAACTAGAAGGCCAAGAAATCCCAGGGCAGTCCATGGACTCCCAGTTGGGAACTTGCTCCCTGCTCTAGCTGTCCGAAGCACGCTACTTGGGAATACCCAGCGGCCTCGCTCCCTGACGCCTGCCTTGTGCAGTCCACAAGAACCTCCCACCCACCATGAGCCAAGCCCATCACCACCCTGCCATCCACTGCCCTCGCTCGGTGTTGCCAGGTCTATCAGGAAGCCCAGTGTAGTGTGAATTTCAATTGATAACAAACACTTTCCATGTAAGCATGTCCTAAATATTGTTAGAAACATACTCACATCAATGTTTATCTGAAACTTAATTGGGTATTAAATTATTTTATCTGCTAAATCTAGCAAACTTACCTCGGTGACATTATACCTACCCTGCCTTCTTTTGGGCACTGTAGAAGGTGCTGAGGATATAGTAGGAAGCCAAATGGATTTTAGGAAAAAAATTCCCCTTGTACACAGAGCAGATAGAATTGGGAATTTCTTCTTGTCTTCTAACATCATTTTGACTCAAAGCTTCTAATAGAAGCAAGAGCAAGTAGAGCTGTGTTTGAGCCCTGACTCTACAGACTACCTGCTGTGCTGCTCAGCTTGTAGGGTGTCACTGTCCCCATCTCTAAAATGGGACAACAGTGTGTTAGTTGCAGGTTGTGGTGAACATGTGAGATGATCTGCAGGCATTGGATCTGCCTCCTGGAAGTGGGTGATTTATGTACTGAATTAGGTGACCCATGATACCATCCCCTACTTCCTTCCATTTCTATGTCCCCCTACTCCATGAAGTCGCTCAGAGGAAAGATGGGCCCTAATTATCTTTGCATTCCCGGTACCCACCACATGGTTGGCACACAGTGGGGACTCACTGGGCCAGGCCAATGGGTCCCCATTGTGCCTGCTCTAGTATGTGAAAAGGCAAAGATATTAACTGTCTCCACACATGCAAAGTGAAATGGATATTTGAAGCAAGTTTCCCAAGAAAAAAGCCAAACACCTAGTGGCAGAGAAATGTGGGTTTCTTTTTAGTCTGAATTCTGCAATTCATGTATTAATACCAAGTGAATAGTAAGAGAAAATTCACCTGACTTTTGCTTTTTGGACATTGAAATACCTTGTTTCTAGGGGTAGCCTTAAAAATAAATCATCTTGTTTTGATACAAGTCTGCCTTTTTTTCAGTACTGGGAATTGAACCCACAGCCTTCACACTGAGCTATAGATTTTAATTTTTATTTCTTTTGAGACAGGGTCTCACTAAGTCACTCAGTTGCCCAAGCTGGGCTCAAATTTATTATCCTTCTGCTTCTGCCACTCGGATTGCTCAGATCATAGGTGTCTGTCATCATTCTTTTCTAAGTCTGGTTGTTAAAAGAAGTTGCAAAAAGTAATACACGGATATCCACAAGTGTTCTGTTATTTACAGATCTGACTACTTATTGTTGGACATTTAGTTAATTCCACTGTTTTTTTAAAGAATAATAATGTGACAAGCATATTATCTAACCTAGAGGTCCACGATGTATTTCCTGGGGAGAGAAAATCCTAGAGGTTTGGCCAAAGGGATGCACTTTGTTTATGATTAATAAGCCCTTGACCTCTGAGAATCCATACAACCAAGGAAGGATCAGCTGATGGCCTTGAATTAAGCTGAGATCTACTAATCGTGTCAATGGAGAGGAGTTCCAGGTGGCGAAAAGCAAGTAGACCTTGAGACTCTAGTTTCATCTCCAGGACTGTCCTTATTTGGCAAGAGGCAGGATGGGGTTTGAGTTTCATGAAAGCAGATTTCCTTACACCAAGCACTGAGCTGATGATGGGCTACCTTAAGCACCTGTAAGGCTCATTTTAAAAATAAAAATGCATCCCCACCTAGATTTGACTGAAGATCCCTATCTAAGTGCAAGGACATAGAGTTTGGTTGTGTCTCAACCTTCTATAACCTGAGAGCCTTTTCTTCAAAAATAATTGGGTGCTTGGGGTAGCAGATGTATGGCCTCTATGGCACTATTCTACACCCCGCCTTTCTTGGGGGCCCCTATTAGCTGACTGGCATTAGCACATTACTCCATACTCTATTCTGTAGACTGGATATGGAAATAGAAGTAAAACGATCGGAACTCGGCTGTTTTACCAAGAATTGAGGGACCCACAGCCCAGATCACTATCTTTCCCTCTGAAATGACCCTTGGGAGTCCTCAAAGATGGTCACAGATCCAGGTGATCTGTTCCCATCCCTTCAAATCCTAGCGTTTCAGATTCTCTCACGCTGTTAGTCACACAGTAAGAGGTCACTCCACGCACGCCAGAGCGCTCATTTGCCCATGGTTCCCCCTGTGCCATGTGATTCCTATGCCCTGAGTTGAGGTTTAAACAAGCAGTCAAGTAGTGGGGGCCCCTGTCTGCCTTCACAGAGGGACCAGCCACAGCAAGCCAGCGGCACAGCACTGCTGAAGACTGAGCTTGTCTTGGACAAAAGCATTCTTCTTGGTTTCCTTTCACTTTGGGGTACAAGAGGCGTTGGACAGACATAGGTTTTATTGAGGCCACATCCAATGCTTCCTGCTATCTGGCCTGACACAGATATGGACAAAAATCATCTGATTAAAAGTGCAAGGGCTGGGGGTATAGCTCAGTGGTAGAGCAAGGGTCCAATAGCCACGAGGCTCTGGGTTCTATCTGCAGCACCACCACTAAAATCAATAAATCAATAAATCAATAAATCACTGGTGTACCAGTAATACTGATATCGAGAATGACCACTCCTCTTGTGCCCAGTGAGGTGGGGTCCTGCAGACACAACCTCAAGCCAAGCCACAGGATCTGGCAGCTCTGCCACTGTCCTCAGAGCACGGCTGCACCCGTGGTTTCTCTCCTGGCTCGAAGGAAGGAGCATGCAGGGCCTTTCACTCAGCCCAACATCCTCCGTGGAGCACAGCACACAGACAGGTCAGGGCCCGCTGCCATGGAGCTGCCACTGGGTATTTCTATCACTCCAGACAGCAGCCTGTCCCCTGCAAAGAGAGATTTCAAACCCCACCAGCTCAGCCCCCTGTCCCCTTGTTCTCCCAGCCTTATAAAAATAGAAAGAACACATGTTCCCATTAGTCACTTGCTTGAGGGTTGCTGTGGGGTATATGCAAGCAGCCTGTACATTGTAGCCAAATTTGAATATCATTTGCATCTTCCAGGTAGACAACGGACAGCGCATCAAAAACACACACACGCCCCCCTTCTCTCCCCCTCAGCAAGGCACCAAGTGAGGCAGACCAGATGACATTTCCTGGGAACAAGGCCTCTCATTTGTATGTTTTCAAATCCACTTGATAAGGCCCCTCCTGGCGGCAGAGGCCCACCCCAGCTGGAGAGGCATTCTGAGAGGCTTTTAATTAAACTTCTGCTTGCCAAGAGTGGTTTGCATATGCACAGGAGAGACCTGCTCCTGGGGGAGCCATCAAGGCAGCCACTGCCTTTGCCTCTGCGTATCCTTAACTCTCCATTACAGGCAGAAGCGTGGCCTGTGCTGGCAGCCCCTTGGAAGGGCCCAGGGGATGAGCCACACGGTGGGACGGGCTTCCTTTCCCTGCTTGGTGAGCCCCGGCTTGATGGCCGCCTGTGTCCCCTCCCCACCCCCGCCCAGGAGCAGCAACCACAGTAAAAGTAGGAAGGGACAAAGTGGCATAAACTAAGGCCTCCTAATCTGTGGGATACAGCAAGGTTATGTCACAGCCCAGCCAGAGTAAGGAAGCCTGGAAAAGCCTTCAGAGCCTACAGGTGGCTTCATTATTGACCAGCACATCCCATCTGGGAGGGGACCAGCCCTCAGAGCAGGCGGTGTCCTCCGTGGCTCTGACCTGCCTTGACCCGACCTTTGTAACTCTATCAGGATGCATGGTCAGTAGTTATCAACTGTCAATAAACTGCCCAAACACACGCTTTAATTCAGAATATGGGAAGGCCCATCTATTTGCTCATCGATCTTGGACTTGCCAGTCGACAAAATGCAGAGTCCCTCGTCTTCTTATCATAATATTGAGAATATGTGCTGCAAGAAACCGAATGATCTACACCTCTGGTCCCCCACTCCTGGGGACCCTTAGTAAACACAGGACGATTGATTGAGATAAAAGGTGAACAGGAGGCTTGTGGTGTTGCTCTAAGGAAAGTAAGACCCACAAGCCACAGGCTAGAGAGCCAATTAGTCCGTCTCATAAAATGTACCCACCAAAATCCTGTGGAAGGGAGTCACAGCTATCCTGCCCCAATTATCTGGGTAATGTGAAGACAGTCCACATCTGTTTGCATCACTCAGGCAAAAGCAGACTTCGGAGACTGCACAATCTATTTTAATAGATATTCGTAGTCACCAGATTCTCCTTTCTACCCCTTTCTACCTGACCTTTGCTAGGCTGATGTGTCTGTGGTTTTATAAATCTTTTTTTCTTTCCTCCCTTCTTTCCTTTCTTTTTTCTTTTCCTTTTGCAGAGAACAGTACTGTGTTTTTCAGAGGAGGGCAGGTGATATATCTGGGCTTGATCTCACAATGCAGGGGAGGCATCTGGGAGTGCTGCGGTGATTTCTGCTTCCCAGTTGCTGGGACAGTGGTGGAGGTCAGCAAGGTCAGAGACCTCCCCAGGCCCTCCAGATGGGCCGCCTAACGGAGGTGGCCATGTCAATTGGCAAAACAACCAGTCTGCCTGATACTTTCTACTAAATTGCCAGCATAGCTATTTAAATTGTCTGCAAGTTGCATACAGTATTGCATACCCCTTAGAGTTATGGGGTGAATTCCTCTGAAATGCTCAGAATAGTGTCTGGCATATATCTCAATACATGTTAACTCTTATTAGTGATAAAATTTCCATGTTATTATGATCATATATTATTCTGGCTGGCTACAGGGCACAATCGCCATGTGACTTCCTGTCACACACAGGGGAATCTATATTGTCCTAGGTCACACACAAGCATGAACTGTGACACAGAGAAGATAGAACTGTTTTTTAGACTCAGTACTCTTGGTATTTGTCACCAGATTATTCTTTATTATGGAACTGTCCTACCTGGAGACACCTGTGCCCTCCACCCATTAGATACCCACTAGATGGTACTACGTATAATTTCTGTATAAATGAGATAATTATAATTAGTATTTTCACTAAGTCTATGTTTACTAGTTTTTGGAGGATAAAGCAAGCACTTCTCCCCCAACAGTTGTGACAATCCACTCATTGATAAATGTTCCCTGAAGAACAAAGTGCCCTGGGCAAGAACCACTGAGATATAACCATAGCCACGGGTCATATTTCACAGGCACTTGCACTCAGGACCTGTCTCAGAATTTTGGCCTCTGTTCAATTTACCACCATCCCTGGGGTGGGTCACACAGATGCTCGTAAACCAGTTACTCCAGTTCTGCAGGAATTTGCAGTTTGCTTTTGAGTTTATTCCTGCTCAACCCGGACAGATGCAGCTGGAGTGTGGGCCACTCTTGTGGCCCCGGAGGGCACCTGCCTCGCACTGACGTCTAAACCAAAGGGTTGTTAGCTGCTGTTGCTGACCACGTGAGTGGGAGTCCTGCCATGCCCCAAAGCAGCGGATGACGGTGACACAAACTGCTGCTGCTATGGCTACCACGGCTCCACATGCTGTAAAGTTTGCTGCCATCACCTCACCAGGACTGTCTCTTGCCCCACTGCACTGTGTTTTCTGGGACCTTGAATGCAGCAAAGCCTGGTGACATCATGGCAGAAATAGGGATGGCTTCCTCCCTGCGGTGGACAAGCCCTAAAATAATCTGATCATTTATCTGGAGGTGACACAGAGCTTTGTTAAGACAGGTCTTTGGATTCACATCCAAGGAGGAGGTTGTCCCAAAGGATACAGCCGGGTGACCTTGACTCTCTTGAGTTCCAAATCGACCTTTTTTCCCCTCCGTGGATGGTTTCCAGTGGATGCACGGGGTCTCACTTCTTTAGACTGCAGCTTCCTCAGTCTTTTGGCCAAAAGGGCTTTGGGGGCACGTGGACCTGGCAGTCATTCTCCCACACCTGCCGGGAACTTTTGCTGCGTAAGAATCGCTCAACTTCTTGCGAATATCAGAAACTTGATTTGGGGGCAATATGTTACTCTGCAGATTGAAAAAGAACTTAGGGCCTGAGAGAGGAACTGACTGGCTCAAGGTCACAGAGCTAACAAGTAACAAAGGCAAGAGCTGGGTGCTCAATCCCCTTTCCAGTGGCTGTCTTTAAACTGAGAACTACAAAAAGTGTTACCAAAGTCAACAACTCAGCTTCAGGAAAGGAGTTTTAAACAGCAGTGCCTTTTACCCAGCATTGTAATGAGGGGTTCTCATTTCTGAACGTGGAATGAAACTGAAGCCTATCTCATCAGCCATCAAAGCATTTTTTTAAATTATGTAACTTTATTGGTACATTTTAGGTACACCTAATGATCACATTCATTATAGGGAATTTGTACCTGCACATTTAAAAATATTTCAATAAATTATTTCTAAAATATTTAAATAAGAATCTACCAAAGACTCCTTTCTAATTGTATCAGGGTATATTTTGTGTTGTATCTTTTTTTCCTGAAGAATTACCCCCCAAGACTTTTAAGGTTTTTATTTTGTTTCAAATAATCAAAATTACTATATATGATTTTTGTATAAAAGAGTCATGATTAGTATTTTCAGTAAATCTCAGCTTACCAGTGTTTTGAGGATAAAATGGGCCAAGTGGTAAATATTAATCAAAAGAGTCAGAGCTCACCATTCCCTAAGAGTTTCCTGTTCACAGTCTCCCCCACTAAGCATTAATATCTGTTAATTTTTCAATATATTTGTAGAATGAAGTGGCCCTTGAAAATTCTTCTGTCATCATTTACAAAATTACATCACTTTGTTGAACCAGTGGGCATTAAATAAAGCTGAAATAAGAGCAGTAATCTCACTCAATGTAATGTTTGACTTCTTATTTGAGTTTGTGTTCTTGAGTTGGCTACCTAATCGAGGCTGATTTGAGTGACAAATGGTTCTGGGGTTACCCTACAGCTAAGAAATGACAGACATAGGTCCATCAATTTTATGTTTGGAGCAGAAGAATGTCAAATGTATATTTGCCAAATTCTGTTCAGTATTTTTTTCTTCTTCTTGGTACCCAGAATTGAACTCAGGACCTCAGGCTGGCCAGGCAGGCACTGTGCCACTGAGCTATATCCCTGATCCCTATTTGTCTAATTCTGTGGTTCTAGATTACCACTCTCTCCCATGCCTGCATTCTTAATTCCAGAGAATTGCACCTCATCAGGAAAGTGTATAATAAGGCTTGATGACATGATCACAAAGTCAGACTAACAAGAAATAGGGCAGAACAAAAATGGGCTCTTCGCTGGGAAAGATGTTTCCCTGCAGAAGCATGGATGTGGGTAACATGGCCCCTGGGATAAGTCTATCAATCACGAGAAACTCATAATGGCTCAAATAGTCTCAGCCATTTGAACTAAAGCAACAAAAACCATGAAAGATGAGGATATGAAATAAATTACCAGATGCATGCAACTAGATAAAAGAAATAATCATCTAGATGTATTTTAAATTCTAATAGATTTGTTAGCAGAAAAAAAAACAATAACTATCAGAATAAATCACATTATTCATCCATGCATGATCTCTGAGCTGTACAAAATTCAAGAGTGAAAAAATTCCTGAGTTTTAAAATAGAAAAAATAACAATCTAATTTTGTTAATAAGTCTTAGTTCTCTTTAGTAAATTTGTACAGAATTTTCAGAATTTCATACTCTTTCCGTATTTCCAGTTTTCTCTTGGAAATATAAGAGTGTAACGTGTGGTCAGTTCCCCTCCAACTGCAGCTTAAATCTCCTTCCATGCAAACTACCCATGTGCCTAAGTGTGATTGTGTTTTCCACTGGAGAGGCCATCAGTAGCACGAAATAGCGAAGGAAGTGATAAGCCAGAACCAGAGACAAAGATGGCAGAGGTTCAGAGCAGAGAACCCAGTGGTTTTGATTTGCTGAGGATGGTGCAAACCAGGAAGTGATGGAATGCTTCGAAGGAAGGGCTGGGGATTTAGATTCAAAAGTAGATCGGCCTCAAATCCCCATAGGATCCAGCATCTGGGTGTTTTGTCTTCCTCTCAAATTCAAAGGAAATTAATAGAACCCAGCTTTCTCTTTCCTGGAAAACTCTCTGAGCATCTAGCATCAGCAGCAGGGGTGGGTGAAGAATCCATCAGCTTTGTTGCTCTCTAGAAGGTTAGTCAGGGTGCTGCTGACAGGGCTCCTTCATCCAGTACACCAGTCGATGATTAAACGCAGCTTGGAATATTAAAAAAGCTACCTGGGAGATGAATTAGTGGCTCTGTTTCTCATCTCATTTTGCTAGCTTTGAGCGCTGGGTGGTATTGCAACTGACCTTCATCTTTTGCTGGTGACTATTTAGAAAGCAAGGGGAGAGCATCTTTAGAGTCAGTTTATTTGGACTTCACTCACGCCAGAGTGCAACTCTGTGGAAACGCCTATGTACGCACAGGAGAGACCACTGTGCTACCTCCTGATGCTCCTCATTATTTCAGTCCCCGTGTGATGTACAGAAACCAACCTGCAATTATACAATTAGCCTGGATGTACACTTTCTCTGTCGGTGTTTATTTTTGTCATTGGTCACGTTGCTTACTAGAAAACGAAAGCTGTTAGTCTGTGTGCTTCACCCTTCCTTCCCCCTTTCCAGGCATTTTGCTGATCTGCTTTGATTTCTTTTTAGCAGTCTGCTGATTCTTCCCTTTAAGACTGCTCCTCGGAGTGTGAGCGGCTCAGAGGTGTGAAGACTGCTGAAATTGGACTTATGTGGCATATTTATTTTTAAAAGCTGAGGCCTGTGGAAAGAGGCCCCTGGCAGCTGACTTGGAGGGCCAGCAAGGGGAGAGGAATCCCAAAGAGGAGACTTCAGGTAGAGTCTGACTTGTGGGCGGGGACTGAGGTGGAGGGAGGGGTGGGGGATGACGGACAGTTAAGAGTGTTGGTGTTATGCATAAGTGCGCAGCATCTAAGCGAGGACGCATTGATGGGAGTGGCCCACAATTCAAGGAATAATCACGGTGTGTTTACTGAATTGCCAAACTGCTTGGCAGCAGCCCATCTGATCATCCAATGAGTTTCCCAGAAGCGCAAATCAGAAAGTCAATAAGACACCACCAGTTTCCAAATTCGATCTCATTGCACATAAACTGAAAGTCTCTACAATCAATAACGTGTTACTGAATCACAATCAGAATGCAGGGTAGCAGCACCTGGACAAACAAGTGCACCCAGGAGGTGTTTGAGTCAGTGAGTGAACTCCAGAAATTTTCAGTGAGATGAAGTTGTGAATTTGGGGGTGGGAGAGGGAAAATGAAGAGAATAGCAAAGGTGCTGTCAACTTGCTTTTCAAATAATGTGTCTGTTCAGGGTTGATGAACCATTCCCGGTTCTCCACATCTGCGAAGGGAAGTCTCCAGCAGCTGAGTTTGTATCAGTTTCCTCAACTCCATTTCTGACTGATTGAGAGTTGAATTTCTAAGTTGGGAAAAACTACTGTTGATGCAAAGTTGTGTCTGCCCCTATGTACCTTAGTAATGGTTCCAAGGAGATCCGTGAAGCTAATTCCAATTCACTAACCACTATTTTGGAAGTAGATGAACATTTTCAAGACCTAAGGGAACCATTAAGTTTGGTTTTTTCACATGAATTTGAAAAAATTCATCAGTTTCTCAAAATCTGTTCACTGTACAAATTGCAGCAGCTCCCATGTGCATAAATATCACTGTTCTTCTCCCATCATCTCCCCTTTCCCTTTTATGGCTCTCAAATTAGTAGATTAAAAGATCACAAGTGCCAGATTTTAGCAAATAGATTCATCTTTAGTCACAAACAGATTCCCATGAAAATGAACTCCAAGTTATTAGAGGAGAAAGATAAGCACATTGCTTGTAGTTTAAGCTTGCTGTCTGATTTCAGGTAGGTAAGCCCTGATTTCTTTTAAGCACTGGCAACACATTCATTTTCCACATTTATACGGGAGATTTTACATATCTAGAGTGCCATTTAGACGATTACTAATTTACTAAATGGTACCCCAGTGCCCTGAAAGAGTTAATTCTCTTCCAAGAGATAAGCAATTTATTTTCTATTTAGCAGCAGGATAAGGCCCACTGCTTACAAATGACTAGAAGTCCCTTAGAGAGATGGAGAGAGAGATGCTATATAAATACAGGGTATAATAATGATAATTATCATAATGTGATGTCAATCCATGGTATCATTTTTATACATATCCTTTCTTAACCCTTTCTCCAAAAGACCAACTAAACAACCTGGGCACCTGGTCACTTTTGCATTTATCTTGGGAATACTGGATACCAATCTGTGCTGTATTATGTTAAAATAAAATGTCTACTTAACTGATCAATCAACAGATGTCCTCCAAACCTTATAACTAAACAGAAAACACAGCCTAGATCTTACCACTCTAGAGCTATCCATTTAGTTGTAGTAATGAGCAAACACTTGGCCAGAGTTAATGATGCAAGCTAAAAGAAAGCTCATCAAAATCCAGCGCAGGCAAAGGAGAAATCAGCCACACCATAAAGCAGCTACCACTGGCACACTGGGAGTCTATGACAATACGCACCTTCACCTTGGTTCAAATCCCAGCCCTGTCATTTACTAGCTGTATTATTTTCATTAGGTTACTCAACTTCTCTGAGTCTCAGTGTCTTCAAAAGCCACTGACTGGAGATGTGAAGATTAAGCTAAGCTATGTCTGCAAAGGTACTTTGGAATTGGAAATGTGCTACAAAATAAAAATCTCCCTAAAATGTATACTTTAAAATAAAAACACCAAAAATGGGCAGCAATGTTTTGTGTACACAGAAACTTTCAACACTCAGAGCCCTGGCCTTCACTCCTAAGAAGAATCCAGGTCTAATTCTCACTGAAGGAGGCCTGGGTAAGGTAGGGAGAGATGACAGTACTGAGGGAAGACACATCCTTAGGAAACTGAAGAAGAGAGGCTGTGGAGGACGGACTTCAAAGATGGCTTCAAAGAAAGGGTGAGTTTGTGAGCTGAAACAGGTCTCTCAGAAAGACACCCTAAAAGGGAAAGCATGGGGAAATGAGAGACCACCAGGGGAAAAGACAGTTTTGTTTGCCAAGGTCGTTGTATTAGAGTACCGCCAACTTGGGGCTTAAGCCACAGGGATTTACTGTGTCGCATCTGGAGGCTGGAAGTCAGAGAGCGAGGTGTGAGTGGGTGGTTTCTTCTGAGGTCCCTCTCCTTTGTGTGTCCTATATCTCTGTCTTTGCATGGTCTCCCCTCTGCATTTGTCTGTATCCAAATGTCTTCTTTTTACAAAGACACACATCATATTAGATTAGGACCCACTGTAATAACTTCATTTCAATTTAAGAACTTCTTATGAGACTCTATATCTGAATATAGTCACATTCTGCAATACCAGGGATCAGAGCTGCCACATACAAATTCCGGGGGAACACAAGTTAGCCTATAACAACATGTCCTCTTCCAGAGGAATCTGGAGCTTTGCTCCATGTGACAATGCAACATGAAGAGGGGAAGGGATACATTTGCAAGCATACAGCGTAGTCCAAATGTTTAGTGACGTGCCTGTAAAGATTTGAAATGAAAGAAATGGTTTGGTAAAGGGAAGGTACAGAGATGTTCTTCGGTATGTACATTTTCCTAAACAAATAGACAATCCTCTCACAGGGAATAATCAGGGCTTTTGAACTCTTGCTTGGATCATTCATGTAAACTTTTCATCGAAGATGGGAGTTTCTTCTCTGTAAGACTCCTCAAATGGGTGCTCCACAAGGTTACTTAGAGACCTGCTCTGATGATTTATCACTCCGCTTAATAAGAAGTTATTGATCATATCTGACTAAAATTTTCTGCTGAAAAAACCCAAGTTCAGCGTTTCAAGATCCTCTGACTTTGGTGCATTTATCCTCTTCCACATTCCTCGGTATTCCATCTTTAAGTCTATTTTACTCTCTACCTCTTTTTCTCTTTTTTTTCTTTGTGAATACGGAGAATAATTATCCACAGAAGTTCTACACTATATATTTGGGGAGCTATGTCACTTTTGACTTTCTCTTATTTTAGCTAGATAAATATAACACACTCTACCACCATCACAACCTGACATCAAATTTAGCATTTCCTTGCTGAAATATAAGACAAAACACTCAGGAAATTTTAAATAATGATTTCTAGTGTGGGTAATTTCATCAAGTATCATGAAGAGAACAAGCTGGTAATACTTATCACATGAATGCACACACATGGTTTATCCCTTGGGTGGGACTTATGAAGTACACTTACCCATTAAAATATAATTTTCTTTGTATACACTTTATATGCAAAATAGCTGATTGGATTACCTTGACTTTGTTGGATTAAATAATTTTTTTCTCCACCTTAATCATTCAGCTTGGAGGGTTTTTTTTTTTTTTAGTTTTTCCTCTCAGAGTTAAGAGTTAATGTAACTCACCACTTTTAAAACACGAGTCCAGATAGTTCACACAAAGGAATGAGGTGGATTTGTGGGACTCCGTTCAAATATATGGCATACATTGCAGTCAAAAGTCATGCCCTTTCTAAACTCAACCCAGTATGATACCTTCACAAAAGAGGATTATTTGAAAGTAGGGTTTTAGGTGAGTAGATTTCTGTAGTGGCCTCCATAAGAACTATGTGATCCTTTGGTGTGTATCCCAGATAGGAACTGGTGGAGACACAATCAAGTGACACTCTGAACATTCTCAATGGAGTGTCCACACAGCACCCATACATAGTATATACTTACTATGTCCATGACCTATACCTATCCATCCCTTTTATAGCAGTATTTTCAAACGTTTAGATAGTTGCCCCTCCATACTCACAGGTTCAGGATCTGCAAATTCAATGACTAGCATATCAAAATTTAAAAAAAAATACTTTACTACACAGGTTCAATGTTTTTTCTTGTCATTATTCCTTAAATAATAAAGCAGAAAGCTATTTGCATGGTATTATTATATTGTATATTATTATATTGTATTATTATATTATAATGTATTATTACATTATATTATATTGTAGCCAGAAGAGATGACAAAGGAAAAGAAGCACAGGCTCTATGCAAATAGCTCTGACACGTTATATAAGGGACTGGAGTATTTTCAGATTTTGTATCTGTAGGTAATTTGGAACCAAACTCATGGATACTAAAAACAACTGTATAATGAATGTAATTTGTGTGTGTTAATTAAATTCTCTCTTTCTATATATATTTTTCTCTGTATTATGTCATATATAATACATATGCTAAAATAATTCTTCCTTATTGACTAAAACTCTCTCTTGCTTTTCCTAAGGCCTCACAAGATATTTCCTAATTTTTATGTAGGTGTGTTCATTAAGCTTGAACTGTTAACTATACCAACTAGAAAGGATCAGTGGCCAAGGTCTGTACTAGCTATCAAGTAAGAGATCACTCAAACAGGACCATCTGAGAAGCCCTGAGAAGATCCTACTTCCTCCCAGTCTTATCCTTTCCTAGTGCAAAAATACCTGAAATTCACAATCTTGTGGTATACCCTGGCCATCTTCCTTTGGATCTTACCACTTCACAGCACAGTAGCCCAAATTATAATTTCTGGAACCTATGTCTCATTGAGACCATGAGACTGATACCCTGCCTGTGTGTGTGTGATAGGCAAAAGTGAGAAAGAGTTTATACATCTGGAAGCAGGTGTCCACCAATGAATCACATTCATCAGTGTGCAGATACCACTTGCTCCTTTTCCTCTTGGGTGGAAGAACTGATGCATGTGTTCTATACTCTTTCCTGAGCTTTGTCCGTGAAATCAAGTCCAAGTTACCCATGGTGGCAACTTGTTTGATGAAGTTCTCTGTATTAGCACCCATCTCTTTCCTACTTTCTTCCACATACTTTTTCCTCTGCCTCCCCATACTTTTGTCTTTGCTTCCTCATGGTCCCAGTTTCTGAGATGACCGTACAAATAAATGACTTTCATCCGCACTCCTGTCTCAGGATCTGTTTCTGTAGGAAGCGAAATGAAGAAGCGTAATAATTCATTTGCTATAGCAACAATATTGCTAATGAAATGTGAAATCTTACATTGGAGGGGACGATAGTGGAATGGATTTGGACCACAGACTCTCTTTGCTCCAATATTTTTTAAAAGGAACAAGAAGAAGTGAAAAAAGTCAAGAAAATGCTCATCAGCAACAGTCAAAGAACATGGTAAACCTTTGGACCATAAACTTCAAAACTATTGCCAGGAAAGATAGAAAAATGATTTTGATATGCTACAGTTTTAATTTGTACTCTATCCTGAACCTTAGAGTAGACTGAAAAATGTAGAAAAAATTTTATAATTTTCCTGAAATACTACACCGCTTAGAGAGAAGCAAACTGAAGGAGTGCCTAGGAATGTTGAGTTGGATGTGAATCTTGGTTTTGAAAACTGAAGTTCCCTCGTGTGTTGAAGGCTTGGTCCCTAGCACATGGGATTACTGGGAGGTGTTATAGTTGGACCTAGAATATCTCCCCAAAAGCCCATAAAGACTCTAACTTTATCAATGGAGTAATCCAATGATGAATTTATAGCTCAGTGGACATACTGGGAGGTGGAACTTAATTGGATGAGGCAGGCCACTAGGGATGTGGTTTTGAAGGGTATAGTTTATCTCTGGCCCCTTCTCTCTAGTTCTTTTTCTCTCTGCCTTTTCTACCACTCATGCCTACTTCCATAATCTTCTGCCACATCAAGGCCCAACGTAATACAGCCAGCAGGCCATGGACTGAACTCTCTGAAACCATGAACCAAGACAAAATTTTACCCCTTTAAGTTGTTATTCTTAAGTATTTTGTCACAATAACAGAAAGTTAACCTAATATGGGAAAGAGTGAAACTTATAGGAGATGAGGCCTAATGGAAGGAGACATTACTGGGGACATGGCCTTGAAGGGCATATTGGGATCTTGACTCTTTCCCTGTTGTGTGTTTCTTGGCCATCATGAGGTAAGTAGCCTTCTCCTCTACATGGTCCCTGCCATATTATTCTGCCTCACCATAGGCCTAAAGGCAACAGAGTCAAACAGTCATGCACTAAAACTCTGGAACTATAAGCCAAAATAAAGGTTTCCTCCTTTTAGATTGTTTTTTGTAGGTATTTTGTCACAATAAGAGAAAGTTGGCTAAAATACAAGTCAGAAAAGTGATTTCAAGAATAGAAGCCATCTACCTAGCAGTATAAGACCTCAGACTTTTATTAGAGGCAGGAAAACTGTCTGGGCTCAGTTGTTTGGAGGGAAGGCTCCATGGCAATACATTTTACTTCCAAGTAGGTAGATTGAATTCTGATGAAGGACACTTAACACATTACCAAAAGAAGGAGCAAAATCTGGTTCTTTGAGACATAACCTATTATCACAACATTCCTTCTTCCAAAGGTCTCAGAGTATATCCAACAGACAGGACACAAGAGGCTGTTGCTAAGAGAAAAGACATGTCTCAGATGAAGCAGAAAGTTGGCCAAGAGGACTTTTTCCAATGTCTGTGTGCACAAAGATCTCTGTCTAGAGCTCCACATATTAAGCCAAAGCAAGACAAGTACATAAGTAACAACATGAAAGGAATTCCATGTTCAATAAGGACAAATGATCCTCTTGGTCTACATCTTCTGCTGAAAAAAATTTTCATATGCCAGATAAAATAGTAAAAATACATTAAATATGTTGAGGAACTGATATGGTATGAAAGAGTTGATCAAACCAAAGAAATTGCCAGAATCCTGAAAGAAAACAATTTTTACTCATAGCCATTAGCTAGTGAGGATATCTGTCAAGTTAGCAAATTTTGATTTTGGTTTTGACAGGCTTGCAGTATGTGAGAGATACAGATATCAATACCAAGAGTCCATCTAGGGTGATGAATATGCAAGAGACTTCCGTACATTAAATCTGGATCCCAAGAGATTGCTCCATAAGGATGAGAAAAAGAATGTAAAAGTAGAATGTGGCATATAAGAGAGAGATGAAATACCCTTTTATAAAAAAGAAAATCGGATTTATTTTTGAGCATTTAATATAACAGAATAGCTTAATACAACACAAATTTACTACAATAGTCATGAAATGGCAAGCTATTAAAATAGCATAATGACACAGAAAAGACTGTGTGGCTTAGGACACAAACCAAGGATCAAAACAACATTATAGAATTAATAAATGAGTTAGCACAGGTAACATAGTAGCAGATAACATAGAATAGATATAATTCAAAATAGAATTAATAGCACAGTGAAAAAGCTTGAGTGAATCTTAGTGAATTAAAGGAAAACAAACAACAAAGAAGGTAACAGAAAAAGAAGAAGATATTCAATGTCCCTAGAACATAGAATTCAACAGATGGGATATATAAGAATGTGCCTTGAAAGAGGAAAAATAATCATGCACACATACACACATACACACACACACACACACACATCACATCACACACACACACCCTTAATGGCACAGTATATTACAGGAAAAACTAATATAAATACCCTTATAGTAAGCATATCCTGGTTTTTGAGTTTAAAGGGTAAAGAAAATATTCCTTAATTAAGGAGAAAATTCAAATTATCTATAAACAGAAAATTTGGATGAGGTACCATCTTGCCATCATTTATAATTCTATAGGCCAAAAAGCAATATTTATAAAATTCTAAAGAAAAAATTATGCTGCATAGAATACAACATCCAGTCACAACAGTGAGAAGTTATAATGTAAAGTATGGCACCTCTGAGCCCATTTAACAATGAAATAACATACTATAAGATGTGATTAAAGAATATTACTTAGTGCTAGAAGACAATAAGCAAAAGTCTACAAGACTTTTGAAGAAAAAAAAGTCTACAAGAGTTCTTGAAGAAAAGGACGTGTGATTCCACCTATTTTATACCCAGCTAAAATGTTCTTTTATGTATTCATTCATTTTTATTGTCTTTTATTTCATTTTTAATTCTGCATTTTGGGTATAAAGGATATAGGGGTTCTAAGACATGCAAAAAATTAAAAATATAATTAGTTACAAACCTTCTAAAAGGTTACTTAGAGCAGAATGGTGATCATTACAATCTAGAAAAGGAAGGGAAAGAGTACAGAGGGAAGCTGGGTATCAGGAACCAAAATATATATAAGAGGAATAAGTTCTAATGTCCTATGGCACAATGTGACTACATTTCATAAAAATTTATTTCATATATTTCATAAAGAACTAGAAGAGAGGCATTCAAAGATTCCCAAAACAAAGAAATAACTCTTTAAGAAAAGGGAAAAGCTAGTTATCCAAATTTGATCATTATACATTGAATATATGTACTGAATGAGCACATTGGGGAAAATTCTACTTGAAGATACAATTCATCCAACTGTACAAAAATCAAAAATATAAAACTTAAAAACTACAGAATATTGATCTAAAATACAACCACTGAATCATACTTAAAAGTAAAAATGTGACAAAACATTGTTTATAGTTTCAAAACAAGACCAGCAATGTTAGAAACAACAATGAGGTAAAATGATTACCAAGAAATATTAGGAGACAGGTAAAGCAAAACAGGCAGCTGTGTTTTCATTTGCTTATTTTTTAAGCAGGGGGTTGGCCCACACTGTTCAATACTGAAACATGCAATTAAACAAAAATAGATCCAGGCATGTTTTCCTTAATCTTTTCTCTAAAGGTGAGATACTTTAAGAATTATATTCTGATGAAAAAATATTATTTTCTGAGGGTCAGAAGTCCAATTTCTTCTTTGTAATATCCCTCTAAATTCTAATACAATAAAATCTAGTACCATTAAATTTGATACTTCCACTCTCTGGCATACAAACTCTCTTTCTAAAATGTAATTGACAAGTTAAAAATTCCACATGTTCCAGGTATACTATGTGATGATTTGCTTTTTGTATGTATTGCACACTGATTACCACACTCCAATGAATCAACATATTCATCACCACTGAGAGTTACCATCTGTGTGTGTATATGTGGGTGTGTTTGAAGACACTTAAAATCTGTCCTCTTATCTGATTTCAAATGAATAATACAGTATTAGTCACCATAATCCCTTTTTAAAATCTGCTTCTTTGACGCTCAGGTTTTCTATCTATTGTTTACTCTCTTTTCTTTCAAACAAAACATGGTAAATAAATGTTTGGGAAAATGTTCATTAGTTCAAAGGGGACTGTTTTGGGGTAGTAAAACTTTTACTAAAATTTTCTTTTTCTCTTTGTACTATACCATTTTTAGTTATACATGTGTAATTTTTACCAAACAAAGCCATCATTCTATTTAAAATAGGCTTCTAACGCTTTGTTATGAATGTGTTTGTGATTTTCTAAAGGATAGAAAAGGAAAATCTAGAAGATCCTGAGAGCCCAGTTTGAGAATTAGGGCAGAAAAAAAGGGGGAAATATGATCATAGAAGCATCATATTCCCCTTTATTTTTCATAATACTGCCTAGGTTTCAAACCAAAAGAGTCAAAATTAAGCTTTACTCCTTTTTTTAAATTATATTTTCTTTAGGAGATCTAGCCTCTTAGAAAGCAAATGATCTTTTTCTCTTAATAGTGCCAAATCTCTCTTACTCCCCGATATTTAAATCCTCAAGATTTTCTGAGCATGTCAAAGGAGGCCTCACCAATGCCTGCCCTCATTTGCAGATTAACAGCTTCTGCCATTAGCAAATTGGAAATTCCTTCTCTCATCCCTCTTAAAGTAGGAGTTTTTTTCTCTTAACAGTACCGTGATTCCCATTTCTGCCTTTTCCTTATTAATGCAGTCTCTAAAATATTTCTATTTTTCTTGGCTGGTTCAGTCTTCTGCTGAGTTTCATGAGTATTAAGTGAAATAGCTTATCTGTGGAACAAAACAAGACTCTGCCTTCGCTAATGAGAAGACAGAGCCTTAATGAAGAAGGCAGACACGGGTAGACAAAGAATACACGTGTCATCCTCTGAGTTCCACTTAGTCCTAATATTGTCACGGAGTCACAGAGGAGACACCTGGAGCAATGATGTCCATGTGGAAGAAACGAGACCAGGAGAGAGTGCAGAGCTTTGTGCTCAAAAACAATAGGCATCAGAACTGGTAGGGATCCCTCAGGATGGGATCCACATTTTCAGCCCTTAGTGAGAATACACTGGACCTAGTAAGTGGAAGGAGGCAGGTCAGATCCATGCATACCGCTTTGAACAGAGGGCAGGGAGGAAGCAAGAACCCCTAGTGTGCGATTCCTTTACGCTACTTGGGACTTGAGTTTGGGTGTATTTTAGTAGCACCAAATAAGGAAAAAGTTTCTCCTTCCTACTATTTTGCAAATCTGTAGCTTCTCTTATATCCAGGACCACATGGCATCTGGTCACTGCTTAAATATCCCATTAATACAGAGCAGCATCTCTATTTCTCATGGCAAAGTGAATTCTCAGAGGCATTCTTGTTCAAGGCGCCATCAGTATTTTTGCTATTAATGAACAATTAACATAGTTGTCAGAATGAACCATCCACACCCTGGATGTTTTCAGCATTTTCTACATTATTATTTTACAGATTGTACTCTTTGGATAAGAGTTTTGACTCCCTTAAGTGTTTCTGTGTGGCCTGCAAGGTGATGCCAGAGGGGAGAAACATTGGATTTTGGCCATAAAAGCATTCATTTTTAAACCTAAATCCAGGAGAAAATCACAATAATAACAAACACATATGCATGTTAATCATTTTTTAGGAGAGAATTATTCCACATGACAAGCACAACCCCTTCATTGTAAGAACTAAACTCTCTGCTTGAAACATATCAAAGCTTTCACTGAAGCTGCCATGGGGCAAGTAGACTTATGCACAATTCAGAATCATTTAGAGAGATGGGGCCGCATACTGTATTTAACTTTCAAAACATAGTGAGTAGAATGAGTTCGGCACCACACAAAGAACTCCCAGTTTATGGGACAAACACGTGGGAATCAGGGTTAGTGTGAGGGGTAGATAAAGGAGGCTGAAGATTACAAAATTCAGTCACATTTCAAAATTTTCTGCTACAATAATTCACTTTATGTAGAATTAATGTGACTGATTGAACGTTTGTGCTGTAATTTACTTATAATTAACATTTTATGGTGAACAGATTTTACCATCTTCTTCATGCTGTGAACTCTAAGCCATAGGTCAAAAATAGAGATGAAACAGATAAGCACAAAATACTCTTACTGAAATATTAATGAGATTTTAATTTAGTGCTTTAAAATATATCTTTCATCAACATCTGTATATAAAAATCAGTACTTTATTTTAATTTTTTCATCACATTAAAAGTAAAATGAACTCTCCTAGCTGGCAGAAAGACTCAAAAATCTCATGCATGCAGGCAAATTCTAGGTAGCTAAAACATTTTTTCCAATGTGCTTATGTGCCAGAAATATTGTCTCATGAAGCCAAGAATCTCTTCTCCATTAACCAGTGCATTTTGATATGGAATAATTTCTTCAAAATATTAAACTTAGGAAAACAATTCCTGCTTCCAAACTAAGCCCTGGGGGAAGAACAAAAGCTGGGTGGTACTTCATTTATTAGATTTTTACGTCTTAAGGGAGAGGTTGAAGTTTTAAGACATAGCCTCAGGATTTCCAATAGAGTTAAGATTTGGACACAGGGAATTTTGAACACTCGAGTTTTCACAGACTGGTGCCTTTCCACCAATGGCTACCATTTTTATTAATGTACTGGACATAGTCCCTGCTTATACATTCTTTAATTTTTCCCCAGAGGGGTTACTTTGGGCCACTTTGTTGCATGTTTCACTATATCTTTCATTTTGGCTGGATTGACCATGGTTGTGTGTGTGTGTAAATGTGTGTTATGACAGAATGTAAACTCCTAGAAGATAGTACCACATTTGTATTATCACTGGATACTTGTAATTGGTAAAATAAATGGTTGTTGATCAAATGATTAATTTAGTGGATTGGTGCTTAAACTTCTGGACATGTGGTTTCTTATTTCCCAAAAGGCTAAAATCAGTTGCTTCTGTTATCTGTTCCCCCAAAGAGAGGCAGAATATATTGCTCTATTCCCTCAATTCTGACCCAGCCTATGACCGATTTTATGTAGTGAGAGTGCCTCTGAGCCAAGGCTTTAAGAGAACTGGGAGGTATTTCTCCCTTGGGACATTTGCTCTGGAGGATATAAACTACCACCTAAGAAGTGTCACTGCCCTAGGATTTTTCTACTATGGAGTCACTCAAGCCAATGACATGAAGAGTTGCTCCAGCAGGTAGAGGAACACTGACCACCCTCAGTGATTCTAGTCATGTAGCTGGACTACCAGACACACAATTGAAGGAGACGTCTTGAATATGTTGGACAGTCCAGCTCAGAGTCCATGTGGAAATCTCCAGAATCAATTGCTCTGTCTAGGTGTCATCATTTGAACCATTGAGTAAGCCCTAGATATGATGGAGCAGAGATAGGATACCCCACTGTGTCCCAACCAGATTTTTGATCTGGATAATCTCAGAGCCTAACTTCACGGTCACTTGATACCATTGCACTTTAGGGTGATTTGTAAGGCAACCACAGAGAATTGGAACATTCTGAGAGACTGCAATAACACTATGCTTTTGCCTGTACCTCAAAGGCCAATTACAATCATAACTTGGTACCCAGCTGCTTTGAAACTCATCAAATTTGGCACTTGACATATTTTGACATGAAATTTCATCTTGGTACTCATCATGTTTGGCACTTGACACACAAACTAGAACTCCTTGGTGTTGATCAACTTATGACTCACTACTCCTCCCAGCCAAAACAATTTGTTGGGTACTTCTTGTCTTTGGTACTCCTCAGCCCTCCTGCAACCAATTAACAGTGAGTTCCTAAGGCATATTTGTACTTTTCCTTCTAGAAAGAAAATCCAGACAGAATCAAGTTTACTAAGAAACTCTTTCCCAGATGACCTGAATTTGGTGGGTTCTTTCACCATCAGCAGACTTGTGAATAACTTTCAGAAATCTTGGACCTGATGACAGTCTTCAGTGAATAAACATCTCATGAGTGTTACCTTCATGAAATTCCACTGAATTTTCTAACACAGTAATGGGACTATTAGACCTACCAAACTGAGCAGTTTTTCCAGAAATTTTGCTCAGGTTGTCAAAAATGAGCCTCTGTCTTCTCATTCTTACAGTCAGATTTCTCAAAAGAATTTTCACATTTGTCTCAATCTTTTCTCCTACTTTTCATTCTTCAACCCACTTGAAACTTCCACAGTGACATTTCCCTTCTCCAGTTAGAAAGTCACCCCAGCAGTTTAAACCAGACCAAACCGAACTGAACTGAACTGAACTGAGCCGAACCAAATCGAACCGAACCAAACCAAACCATGAGTATGGCAAAAGGAAGAGATGAAACACACAAAAGAAAAGACAAATCTTGTTTATATAATTTATATCTTATAACTTTACTCACAAATCTTCTATAATGTTATTTAAATATTTAAGACTTTTTCATGATTTATAAAATGTTGAGAGCTAGGTTATTAGGTTATTAGGCAAACAAGAACAAGAACAACAGAACAAGAACATCAAAAACTACTATAGTAAACCAACCTGGTCCTTTTCTAAGATCAGATCACGTAAGAATTAAGATGCTTTATGCCAAGAAAGCTAATTTTTTCAAACAATTTAAAAATAGAAGTTGTCATTACAAATTCAATCAGGAGTACTTTCTGATTGTTTGTTTTGTTTTTACCCCTCTGGCATTGTTTTATATCCATCGCAGATAGGATAAGCTCATAAATTAGACCATGCCCCTTGCTTGCAACTTTGACCTACCCAGGCCTGGTTTTCATGCCAGCTACTTGCTTTTGGAACAAAGGTAAATACACTTAGTCCATGAAAGTAGAACCTCCGAACTCTGATGTCTGACAGTTTCCCAAGAACTCTGCGTCATATTCATGGCACTGGGGAAAAGAAGAAGCTTTGCTGGGAGAGTGGAAAATACAACTCATCCAATTCATTCTTGGATCACAGGAACATGTAAATTCAAGGGTGGAAAATGAGGAGCCAGGGCAACATACCACAGAACACACATGACGGTTCTACATTCTTCCCACATGGCTTTTGTTTCCCACCTAACTCAAGACCATTTATTTCATAGGAGTAAAGGTGAATCTAGGATGAGACCCACACAGACCTAGGATTTCCATGAAAAAGGCAGCGAAACCCAAGTTCAATAAAATTATTTCATTCCCTTTATTTTCTAACCACCTCCAACCCATTTCAAAGGACTTATTAGAATTTCAAATGAAAAGCTGACTACTTTGAGCATTATAAATCAGCTACAAACAGCTTTTAAAACTGTGTCAGGAGAAAATACACTTGTAATTTTCTTCCTTTTTAAAAAAATATTGCTCTTATTTTTCCCCCACTGAAAGGTTTGTTTGTTAAGAAGCAGGTAGCAATTTGTTTTTACAGAGGGGATTGGTTTGAGTTGGGGAGGGGGAGGGGGTGGCAATTGATGAAGTCCTCTATCTGAGCTTGGTAGGGGTTCCCAGCATTGTATCCACTGTGGCAGACACCCTACCCCCTGGTGACGGGTTTTCCTTGATGAACAACATTGTGTTAGTTTTCTGTTCTTTAGATTTCTTAGCATCTGAAGTAAAATTTCACTTACCTGCAAAAAAATTGTTTCTCAGACATTTCCAGTCCTGGAAACCATATTTGCTGTCCTTGAACAGGTCCCAGCAGGGAAGGGTACTTAGAGGGACCCTCCCTCTAATGTGGACAGGGAGTGGAAGTGTTCTTCCCCAAACCAAGAAACCTTCTGCCTCATTTGCTAGGATGCCCCATTATCTTCCATGGGTTCAGTTCCCTGAGACCCTGACAGGGTCACCAGACAGGAACATTTCATACTTATGCCTAGTTTCCCTTTTCAAGTGGCTGGAGAGGAAAGAGAAGAAAGAGCTTGCTCAATGTGTCAAATTCATAAAGTATCTGGAGACTGAGATTAATTTGTAAACGCAAGTCCTTCCTTCCTGCCTCCTTTCTTATCTTTTGTAGCATGGGAAGACCTGTGTGGTTACAGACCATCTCCTATATCACCCAAAGCAAAAAGATAAAGACAAACAAAGGTATCGCTCGGGCTACATCCTCCAGAAGACAGCCACGACAATGGGACGTTCTCAGCAAATGTTACTTGCTCTGTACAGAACACTGAACTGCTGAAGACAGCCAAGAGACAGGAAAATATGTTCCAATGGACAAGACCTTAGTCAGCTTGGTAGAAAACAGGTGCTACTAAAAAATCACAGGCTTCCTTCTCTTTTATTTTGGTTCTAACGAGCAGTTGCTCCCATGTCAAAATGAAAATTACAACCTCAAAATTAATAAATAGCCGCTCCAAGGCCTGAAGAATGGGATCCAGATGTTGTTCTACCTTCTTTCTGGATGGAAAGATTTAATCAAGATGTATTCAACAATTTATTTATTTAACAAAGAATTACTAAGCATCAACTATGGAAAACCATATGCATATACTTTAAGTACTGGTAAATCTCTCTCTACCTCTCCTTCAAATTTTGTGATTACATTCTAGATGAAACATTTGAATGGCTACTCAAGGTCTTCTCCATAACTCCTCTTTGGTGGAGTGCAAAGGAAGACCCTAGGCTCTGGGATGAGAAAGACTTAGAGATAACGTTCAGGTGGAAGGAAAGTCTCTGATTACTTTAGGTTAGGAATGGGGAGGGAACTCTCACATGCAAAAGGTGGCTGAACCTTGGGTTTCAGAGTAGACCCACCCTTCTTCCCTGCCTGTACCTTTCTCCCTAACCAATATAGTTCTGTCCTCCTCATTTGGGATAATGTTTATTGAGTAAACTGACAGTTTGCTTCCATGGGGCAACATCCCCCTTGAAATCAGCCTGATGGTAAAGATACGAGGTAATGATAAGAGTCTCCACTGGGTGTGAAAATTGTGGGCCCCAGGTATGGCAACAACCAGGTCCTATCTTTCACTTCACAGGAAGTCTTTGGCTTTGCTCACATTGCACAAGCTGGAAAGTCTCCTTCTTTCGAAGACAGTCTCCATTACCAGCAGAATGACCTTGGTGCAGCTGCTACCCCGTTCAGTACAAAACCAGAGGCCTTCCAATGATGCCTCAGTGTAAGAACACAAGGAATGCTCTCCCCACAGTCTAGCTCAGAGCGAACACGTGAATCAGATTCCAGTGCCCTTCCACCCCAGCTCTGTGGAGAATGTGACATTAGCTAGCTAGCAAGGAGGTATTCAAGCTCATTGTCTCACATGTTCCGTTGCCTCTTGGTGTGTGCTGGCCTCTCAGAACAGTGGCCAAACCACTTGGATCTGCATCAACCCATGCTCTTGTCCTCCACATATACCATCCTACTCCTCCGAAAAGCCTATCTTTATAGAAATGACAACCGAAAAGCCTATCTTTATAGAAATCCCTCTCCCGCTTTTTCTGTCAGCTTTTTAGACACACATTTGCAGGCTCGCTGTAGTCCCCTGCTGCCTGAGACACCAAAGTAGAATTCTCACACCTGAGCACTGCACTTCCCGGCTGACCCTCTTGTTTGTTTTTTATCTGGTGCTCATGGGCTTTCCCTTCATTATCCAAGTCACCTCTTTCTGCCCCTCACCCCTCATTTGTGTCTCATTTTCTTATGCTTTTGTATGACGTCTTTCCTGCATGGTAAAAACACTTAGAAGATTTCCAATGGCATATTCTGTAAACTCTCTATTTCCCTGCTTTAAACAAGAAACTGATACAGTTGAAACATGCCAATCAAACTTCATATGCATAGCCACCAAAACCCAGTACAATGCCAGGGCAGCTGAGTATCCCCATCTACAGTGGGTTAACTCACTCGCTCAACAGACTCAGTTGCCTGACTGCCTGAGTTAATCACATTCATTCTTCAGCTTCGGGACACCCGCCTTCTTTCACACATTTTGCCCAATTGCTGGGTATCAGTAATATGAGAAAAGGTGACACAACAGACATTTGTGAGACATACGGAGTATATTCATTTCTACCAAGACCCAGCAGTATCAGAAAATGTAAATTTTAAATATGGAAAAAGTTTGTGCAATCACTGGATGCATGGAGCTTCTTTCTTAAAAAACCTAAACTTTTCATTTTGAGATAATTGTTGATTCACGTGCGGTGGAAGAAATGTCCTATGTACCCACTCCTGAATTTCTGCCAATGATAACAGTTCCAACATGACATTACAGTATTCCAACCAGGACACCGGCATTGGTGTAGTCAGGATACAGAACAACTCCAACATCAACAAATCTATCTGACTGTCACTCACCCCCACTGCTACTCTGATGCTACCAATCTGTTCCTCAATGCTATAATTTTACCAAATCAAGAATGTCTTGTAAATGGAATTAAATGCCATGTAACCTTTCAGGGCTTGTTTTTTCACAGGATATAATTTCCTGGTGATGGCTCATCCAACTGTTACATGTATAAGTAAAACGGTTCTTTTTTCATTGCTGAGTAGTATTCCATGTGATGGATGCACAACAGTTGATTTAACCATTTTCCCCATGGAGGATATCTGGATTGTTTCCAGTTTGAGACTATTACAAATAAAACTGGTATAAGTTAGTATGTACAGTTGTTTGTATCAGTGTAAATTTTCATTGTTCTGACATAAATGTCCAGGCATCTGCTCACTGGTTGGTATAGAGATCATTCCCCAACTTATAATGGGTTAATCTGGGACATTTTCAACTTTTATAATGGTGTGGAAGCAACACATGTTTGGTAGAAACCATACTTTGAATTTCAATCCTATCTTGGCTAATAATTTGATACCATACATTTTGCTGATCTAGGAAGTGGCATCACTTTATAGCACCTAATCAGTCACACAATCACAAGGGTAAATAGCTAATATCCTAGTGTACTGTGTTGCTCAGCTATAATGGTCAGTCGGATAGGTGTATTAAAAGGTATTTTAAACTTGTGGTATTTTCAGTTCAGGATGGGTTTAATGAAATGTAACTTTATTGTAAGTTGAAGAGAATCTGTAGTTGCATGCTCTTTTTTAAAGACACTCCTGGAGTGCTTTCTGAAGTAGTTGTACCATTTTACATTCCCACTAGCAGTATATGAACGCTTTGTTCTCTTGGTATTCTTGTCGGCACTATTGTTCATTTTATCTATTCTAATAAGCATGTAATGATATATGATCATGGATTTGATTTATATTTTCCCAAAAACTAATGATGTAAATAATTTTCCATGTGCTTATTTGACATTTTTGGTCTTTTTATGCCCATTTTCTAATTGGATCATTTGATTTTAAACTGTTGAGTTTTAAGAGTTCTTTATGTAGCTTATATACTAATCCTTTACAAATTTTTTCTTTCAGTCTGTAGCTTGTCTTTTTGTGCTTCTATGAAGGCTTTTGGCTGAGCAATTTTTAATTTTGTTGAAGTCCAATTTATTAAATTTTCTTTTTATAAATCATGTTTTGGTATCAAGTCTAAGAAATCTTAGGGACCTTGAAGGTTTTTTCCTACTTTTTCTTTTCTAAAGGGTTTAGAGTTTTATGTTTTATATTTAACTTTATTATTCACTTGAAGTTCCTTTTTGTATACAGTGTGAACTTGGGTTGAGTGTCATTTTTGTATGCCTGTGGATGTTCCATTGTACCAGCAACATTTGGTGAAAGGCTATCTCTCCTCCACTGAATTGCTTTTATACCTTTGTCAAAAATCATTTGGAAATATTTATGTGCATATATTTCTGGGCTCTCTATTCTTCCTCATTGATCTGTGTGACAATACCACACAGTATTGATTACTGTAGCTAAATAATAAATCTTTAGATCAGGTAGATTGATTTCCTCCTACTCCATTCTTCTCTTTCAATATTGTTGTAGCTATTCTAGTCCTTTTCCCTTTAAATTCTTGAATAATTTTGACTACATTTACAAAAAACCTTGCTAGGATTTTGGTAGAAATTATGTTAAGCCTAATATCAATTTGAGATGAATTGGTGTCTTTACTATATATAGTCTACCAAACCATTAACATCATTTCTCTGTATTTATTTAGATCTTCACTGTTTTCTTTCACCAAATTTTATAGTTTTCAGTAAACAAGTCCTGAGCATGTTTTGGTATATTTATATCTATTTCTCATTTTAGATACTATAATTGATGCTATATTTTAAATTTTAGTTTTCAGGTGTTCATTGCCAATGTATGAATGTCTGGTTAATTTTTCTATGTTTATCTTGTGTCTTGTGACTTGGCTGAACCCACTCATTTATTCCAGAAGGTTTTATTACTATTATTTTTGAAGATTCCTAGGGATTTTCTATGTTGACTACCATGTCTTCTGCAAATAAGGTTACATTTTATTTCTTTCCTTCCAATTTGTGTGCCTCTCTTCTTTCCTTCTGTCCTTCCTTCTTTTGTTTGCCTTAATGCACTAACTAAAGTTTCTGGAACTATGTAGAATTAGAAGAAAGAGTAGAATCCTTGTTTTGTTCCTGATTTAAGGAAGAAAAACTTTAGTCTTTCACCATTAAGTATAATGTTCGCTGTAGCTTTCTGTAGGTGTGCTTTATAAAGGTAAAAAGTTCCTCTTTATTTCTGTTTCTCTGAGATTTTTCATTGTGAATGGGTATGGAATTTTGTCAAAAGATTTTTCCTGCATCAATTGATGATGATCATGTGATCCTTCTTCAGACTGTTGATATGGTGGATTATGTTGATTGAGTTTTTAATATTTAACCAGCCTTAGAGTTCAAAAAGAACACCTCTAGTCATAGTGTTGAATTCATATTTATATACTTTTTCTAAGATTTTGTTAAGCATCATTGCATCTGGTTTTGATATCATGATAATATTTGCTTCCTGAAGTGGATTAGGAAGCTTCTCTTATCTCGATGAAATTGAAATTGTGTAGAATTTGTGTTAACTCTTTAGACATTTGGTAGAAGTCTGTAGTAAAACTATTGGGCCACTAGCTTCTCTGCAACTCTTTAACACCCCTTCCAAGTCTCACTTCTCCAGCTCCTCCCACAAATGCACAAATTCTGATGCTTATAATAAATTGCTTCTTCCAGAATACAGTAGCCCCCCCACTTATCCATGGGGAGTATGTTCCAAGACTTCCAGTGAATACCTAAAACTTCACATATTACTGAACCCCATACATATTTTTCCCTATGCATATATACCTATGATGAAGTTTAATTTATAAAGTTGGCACAATAAACCTTTAACTACAATAACTAATAATAGGACAAAGAGATAATGATATGCTATGATAAAATTGACAGCATCACTACTTTTTAAAGATAAATTCAATATTTAATATTTTCCTGAATGCTCAGGATTTTATTTTAATCATATACAAAATTATTATTGTTGTTGTTATTATCATCATTATTTTTTAATTTGTTTTAAAAATAAAAGGAGAACATATTAACAAACAGACACCCATTTTAAAAATAGCATAAGAACAATATAAACAATACAGAGTTACAGACAAAGTGGTAGGAAATTAACAATAGTTGCTGTATTACATATTGATGTCTTCAAAGTGATTTCTCAGGAAAACAAATAGAGACATGTAAGACTGATAAAATAAGTAATCATTAACTGTTCCTTTCAGTAAAGTGACAGAAGCCAGTAGTACAACTATGTTAGCTATCCTGTATATACATGAATACATAATTTCCCCTTCTTTCTTTTCTCTTTTCCCTCACCCCCGTTGCTTTTTACTTTGGAGCATTTTCCTTTTGTTTCACAATATCTATCATACCTCCTAATTTTTATTCACTCTTTCAGGTTCTTACACTAGTGAGACAATATGTTGTTTACACACAGAGGTTCTTTGAAAGAATAAATAAAATTGATAAACCCCTAGCCAAAATCTTATCAAAAAAAGAAAGGAAAGAACTCAAATCATGCAATAAGGAAAGAAAAGCATGAAATTACTGCAAATCCTACAGAAATTCAGAAGATCATTAATAGCTACTTTGAAAATCTTTACTCCCATAGGATAGAAAACTCAGAAGAAATGGACAGATTCCTAGATATGTACAAATTACCAAGGTTGAATAAAAAAGACACAAAAATCCTGAACAACCCAATATCAATTAATGAGACTGAAAACATGATTAAAAACCTACCAACAAAGAAAAGCCCAGGCCCTAATGGATTCACAGCAGAATTTTACAAGAAATTCAGAGAAGTTTTAATACCAACACTCCTCCAACTCTTCAATGAAATTGAAAAGAAAGCAATTCTCCCTAACTCATTTCTGGAGGCAAGTATTATACAGATCCCAAAACCAGAGAAAGATCCAACAAAGAAAGAGAACTACAGACCAATCTCCCTAATGAATGTAAAGTTGTGAAGTAACATAGGGTTGCTGTACACAAACACTATGACACTGCAGCAAATGATCTGATGACCTAAATGGCTTCATTGTGACTACTGGGTGGGTAATGTATACTGTGTGGATACTCTGAACAAAGGAAGAATTCACATACCCAATAGGATGAAGCAGGATGGTGTAAGATTCCATCATGCTACTTACAACACCAGAAAATTTAAAACGCATAAACTATTTCATTTAAAATTTTTGAACTATTATTGACCATAGGTAACTAAAAGTGAAGAAAGGAAATGTGAAAAAGGGGCCTACAGTACTTATATCATCTGCTTCCCTGACTGTACCCTCCCTGATAGCCTAAATCACTTGCTACTGAACTGGATGGAACAATAAATAACTATTGAGAATCTAAAATATCCAAGCTCTTTGCACTTGGTTAGTTCATGCAAGCAATCCCACATGGACGATTATACTTTCAGTCTCATTTTACAGAAAATGAGACTGAAGTAGAGAGAGGTTAAGTTAGCTGGGAATGGCCACACAGAATAGACCAAAAATGAGACAGAACTCAAACTGATCCACATAGCCGAGGTCTGTGGAAGCTTTCTCGGGTCATCCAGGGTCTCTTTCTGAAGAACAGAGCATGTGATACTGATGGACAGGAAATATATCATTGACTTTGAGTCTTCCCCATCATTGAGGCATAACTGGTGTCTTTCTCTCTGTGTCCACTCTTCCCCCATACTGGGGATTGAACCTAGGGCCTTCTCACAGAGCTTTATCTCCAGCCCTTTGTAGTTTGTTTTTTGTTTTTCTTTTGACGAGGTCTTGCTAATTTGCTGACTTTCCCAAGCTGGCTAAAAACTTGCATCTTCCTGCCTCTGCCTCCCAGAGATCTGGGATCACTTGCCTTCTCATGATATCTCCATGCCACTTGCCTGTTTTCCTTTTTTCTTCTTTTCTTATCCTGTTGAGGTCTTTTTCCACATCTGAATCTTCCCTTACCTCTCTTTGCTTTCATAACCTCTGGAAAGTAAATAATACCAAGGGTGCATTTCTTTCCAGATTCATCAGCCTCCATGCAAGGACAGCACAGGCCTAAGGACAAGGGGAGCCTGGGCTGGGGTTCTGTATGGGCGTGGAATTATGTGGACAACATGTCCATCACAGACAGCCAGGGCAGGTGTGATGCGCTAAGAGCCACAGCCGTGCAACACAAAGGAAACAAACACAGGTGCTCTCAGCTACCAGTTCTCTTGTTCTGGCTCATTTTTTGCTTACTTGAGGGTTCATCAGCCTATGTATGTATGTATGTGTGTATGTATGTATGTATGTATCTATCTATCTATCTATCTACCTATCCATCTATCTACCTATCCATCTATCTACCATGACTTAAGAATGCATATTTTGGATGCAGAAATGAACATTTAGAGGACATGGACCAGATTCATGCCATTCAGTACGTTGCAGTTTGTGTGTATAATTTTTTCTGTAAGTGCCTTTGCTTAGTAAAATCCATCAAATATCACTTGGAATTAGTACTGATTTTTTTTAAACAGTACTGAAGAATTAAAAGGGAGAGGAGAGGAGAGGAGAGAGAGAGAGAGAGGGAGAGAGAGAGAGAGAAAGTTCAAAGGCAGAGAGAACGAAATGGACCAGATTATACAAAATTAAAAAGCAAACACGAGCAGACAATTTGTGCTGAGTGATTGCGAGCAATTACAGTCCGGCTTTTCTGGAGGGAAGAGGGGGAAGGGGGCATTCAGCTTAAAAGGAGACTTTATTCATTCCTGATCAGCTTCTCCTACCATTCTCTCCTTTATTCTTGGATATCAATTTTAAAAAAGTCAGCTTTCAGATGTTACATGTTCACCCCTGTGAACCACCCCTGGGCAGACAGTGAGAATTTAAGCTTCCAATCGGTTCTTTCTATAGCCCTGAAAACCAATTTGTTCATAAAGAATAAAATAAAGAGGGGGGAGAGGGGAAAACACAACAAGAGCATGTGTTTCTTTTAGAGGAGAGCTTCAATTTTACTATAATTGTCTAAAGATGGGGCTGCTTTGATCTGAAGAATTATTATTGTGCCTCAAATGCCGGCTGCTAATGTCACAGCTGTGCTGGGGCTCGGTCACACCAAGGGGCTTGGGGTCCAACTTAGTCTCAGGCCCTCCTCTAGCTCCCACTCTCCTTATCTTTCCTTTGTTCAAATGGAAAAGTTGATTTTCGTGATATCTCCCCAGCCACTGAAGGCCACTGCTTGGATGATTTTGTTCAGGTTCTTTGGAAAGTGGGAACCCCGCAGGGACATCGTGGGGACCTGCCAAGGAGGGGCACAAATTGTCCGTTGGAGCAGGTCAGGCTGGACTTGAACATGCTGGAGGCTGGCAGGGTTGCTGGGGCAGGGGACTTGCAGATCCAGGCAGCGGCTCATAGCCATCTGTACTCCTTCAGCCCAGGCTGGGCAGAACAGAGACACAGACAATATGCCGCACGTTTCTCTGATGTCCGTGACTTAGTGGCTATTTTTCTTTGCTGGCCTTTGTTACAGCAAAGCGTGGCTCAAGACGCAGAATGAAGCCACTGGCTTTCAGCAGAACAGATAAAAACTGCATTTTGGGTCTGAGGGCTGAGCATAGTCTTCAGGGCCTGTATTTTCCTCCCATGGCTGCAGGACAGAGCAGCTGGTTTCTTCTGTAACATCGCTTCCTGGACAGGTTGGGCTGGGGCAGGCTTGGGGCTCCCAGCATGGCCCTATCACGCTGTGCCCCAGAAGCCACCTTGCCTTCTCCTCCAGGTGTCCTGAGGCTGGCACCTCCACTGCAGACACGAACCCCAGGTGTCCTCATCTACTCCTCTGTTCCTTGTTGCCGACAGTATTGTCTTGCTTGGCATCCAAGGCCCTAGCAATATGCCGCCCGTGTACCTTAGCCTGGCTACCACCCTGCCCCTCACCACCATCCCAGAAACCGTCAGCACATTCTCACCCCTGGGCCTTTGCCTGTGCCTTTCCTATGGCCTAGAAAACAACTTAGCTCTTTTCTTCCCTTCCTGAGTCCTTTTTTCTCTGTTCTGTTTCTCCCAAAGTAGAGATGAGACAGGAAAAAACAAAAAAACAAACAAACAAAAAAAACTATTCCAAATGGATGGGTGGAGGAGTCTCAGGGGCAAGCTACCTGCATGCTGATGACAATCTAGGAGGTCCTGGTGAGAAGGAGAGGGATAAGCACCACTCCCATCCCAGTCCCTGACCTCTAAGTCAGGGCTTCTGCAATGCGAGGAATGCATGGCGTCCTTCAAAAGAAAATATAGTAAACCCCAAGATGCACGTGCATCCTTGGGATCTGAAGCTTCCCACTGAAAAACATTGCCATGAGAAACCAACAAAACCCCAGAAACATGAAAATTAAACTTAACTTTAGCTCTATCAAGCACCAGACCCAGGGTCCCCACAAAAAACCTGATCATCCTTGATACAAAAAAAAAATTATCCAGAACTTTCTTAGCTGTGCAAGCTTGAGCCAATTACTTAACTTCGGTATTCCTCTATTTCCTCCCCCACAAAAGGAAAAAAGTTAGGGTAGTTACCTGCAGGGGTCACTGGAGGGATCAAATGAGGTGATGATGCTGAAGGCTTAGATGAGCCCTGGCACGGTGTTAGTTCTCAGTCAGAGATAGCTTGGGGTAAACCAGCCCTTGTAGGCACCAGCCTTATTGCTGGAGACACAGAGCTGATTTGAACTACAGCCTCACTCCCTCTTCAGCTGTGGGGTCTCACAGTGGAGTTTCCCAGAGAGGGAAGGAAGAAGTTCAGGAGACCGAGGTTTGGGCTAGGCCTAGGTTAAAATCACAGAGAGGTCTCTACGTCACAGCCATACCAAACTCTAAAGAAGAAGTCTTGGAGCAAAACATCAGCTGTGAAACGGTATGGTGGCGCACATCTGAATCCAGCACTCTGAAAGACTGGAGCTGGAAGATCAAAAGTTCAAGACCACACCCTAGGAAACTTAGCAAAACCCTATATCAAAATAAAAAAGAGCTGGGGATGTAGCTCACTATAAAAAGCCCTGGGTTCAATCCCTACATCAGAGACAAAAATAAGAAAAAAACATCCCAACACCCAGGAGGATTGGTCAAACAAGAGGTGAGCTGGTTTCCTCAGGGGACATAAGTAGGACCCGACATATATGGAAGGCCTGGTCAGAGGCGCTAGGGATGGGACAAAAGGAGGCAGGGGGCCCTGCAGAGCTTTGTGTTGGAAGATCTCACTGAAGAGAAGGATGGAGGAGGTGTGTTTCCATATAAAGATCTGGCTGAAGGGGAATGAAAGATCTTTGTACCTTAAGAAGTCACAGGATTTGGCAGGAGTAAGGCAGGGCATCGGTGAAGCCCAAGGGAACCTGGAGAGCAGCCTTAGAGCAACTTGAAGAGTAGGGGGTGAAGCAGTAAGGTGTCTCTGAAAGAATGGCCCACCTGTCTTATTTTGGTTGTGACTTTCACTAAGTGTCCAATAAATTCAGGTGTCAGGAGGGACAAGAGAAGCCATAGTTAGCTATGTGGTTCTCTACGTCACAATTTGGAGGCATAGACTTCCTGCTCCTCTTACTTGCGGGAAATGGGCTTCAAGAAAAAGAAAAGAAGTTGTAAAACTGAAAAAAAATTAGGTAGCAAGGAATCCTTTAGGGAGAAGTGTACTGATGGGTGTAATGTACTTTTAAATATTATTTAAAACATAAAAACCAGAAGGATAGGTAAGTCGAGGATGCCTAGACGGACAGATTATGATAACTCAAGCGCATCCATCCCATGGCTAAGGGTTGAGTGCAGGTAGTGAGTGTTTTAGTTTTCACTATGAAGTATTTTCAATTTTTCTGTATGTATGAAAATGTTTGTAATAAAAACAGGAAACACAAAAGGTAACTGGATCCAAGGCAGTCAACCCCCATCTTCATAGCACCCAAGACAAGTCATTCCCCAAAAACAACTGGCAGAATGGTGAAAAAAAGTAGATTTTTCTCTTGCCTTTCACTTCCTTAGTGCAGTGTGCTTGACTGACTTCCCAGGGCTGGACAACCTGCTAAGAATGTTGCTTATAAAGATTTAAAGGATGAACCCATCCTATGGAGTGCATGTCTTATCTGATCTTTCCTAAAGACTGAGACAAGTCTGGAACGTCTAAAGAAATGAATCTTCCAAAGTGGAATTTTGGACAGTGGAGAAGAAACATTAAGTGGTAAGTAGCTGGGACTAGATTCCATTGCAAGGGTCAGAGAGGCCCAAACAACTTTTTCTTTAAAGATGGATGCTCATTTCATGTTCACATAGGTCAAATCAAACAGAAGTGGTTCAAGACTCCATATCTTCAACATCTCAAGAATTCTAGCCCATTCCAGGGATGATTCCCATCATCATGGTACAAGATGGAAAAACAGAAAGGATGGAAAAACAAACAGAGGGTTTTGTGGGAACTGACTGATATACATCCTTAGCTGCAAATTTGCATCTAGCCACAAATGAGACCGAGAAATGTAGACCTTACTCTGGGTAGCAATGCAGAGAAAATACTGTATCACTATGAAAGAAGAGAAAAAAAGATCTAAAGGACAACTATAAATTTCCCTCAGAGTAGGGAGAATATCTCTCTAGAATGCTTAGATCACAAATCCAGGTTCCCACTCACTCTGTCTTTCTTTCTTTAGGGTCAGTCAGCTCTGCGCTTACCAACTGACCCCAGGTCTTTTTTCTGGGCGGGTTGCATAGCAAGCTATGTGGTGACTGTTTTGGAATGTAACTGGCATCACTGTATTAGAGCTAGGCCTGGGGGAATCTCCTAAACACAAAGGACTGGTGAGTGCCTTACCTTGGAGGTTACTGCCAGGCACATTAGGATGCAGAGCCAGGCTCCCCAGCCTTCCCATCACTCAGCCCCACTACCTTGAACAGAGAAGCAAAACTTGAAAAAAGGCAGAGACTGAGAGTCAAAGGGGTCCTGACCAAGTGATCCTGCCCGGACAGGGGAGCAAGCCACCCAAGTGAGGAGAAGACTGCCATGAGGCATCAGCAGAACACTGCCGGTGGCCACTGGAGGACTCTTGAGTGGTTGAGGCCTCTCTAACAATGGACATGGGTGTGGCTGGAGGCTGGAGGTGTCCAGGTTGGTTTTGAACATCAGTGTGCACACTGTGGCTTCAGAACTCGGAGATTTTGTCAATAGGCTGATGCCTAGTTTTGATCTCTAAGATTCTGCCTGAATCAGTCTTGGCTGAAGCCTGGACCTTGGGGTTTTTCAAAGCCCCAGCATGATTCTAGTGTTCAGCAAGTTGGAGAGTCACTGATCGAGAGCCACTGTCCTTCACCCACCACCTTGGGACCAGGGTGGAGCCTAAGACCACTCCTCTTGACAGGTTCCCAGGTGATGCCAAAGCTGCCCAGCTCTGGAGCACCTTTTGAGCATTCCTCCTATTGATTACACGCACTTGTGCTGTAGCCATGGAAGTGTTAATACCCTGTCTACTTTGGCAAGGCTGGATTCTCCCTGTAGCAAGATCCTCCCTGATAGGATTCCAGACCCACTCCTTGCCAGGTGGCCAGTATCTGCCCTCATGTGTAGCGTGCTGTCCAGCGTGCTGATGATCTAGAATGATCTGTATGGCACACCATCAAGAGCACACTGCTGGCGTTTACCTAGTTCTTATTAATGCTTAGTGCTAATGACTAAGTAATGACTAATAGTAATAATGACATCAAGAAAACAGTGATAGCCCTACATGACACAATCGCCTCTGTTACCCCTTTCCCCAAATTACAGTTCTAAATGAGCTTCCTGTTGTGACAGGTATAACCTCATACACATGCACTTAATAAGACAGCTCTATGGAGTGAAATTCCACTTTCTACAGATACGTTTTCAGTGTGGCACACAGGAAATTAAATGTGAAAGTATCATTAACATGGAAGTTGTGAGTTTAATTCCCTACACGGGGTGCTGACAAACTGAGATTGTTTATCTATTTCTCATCATGGCTATGTTTCCGACAGGGTCCGGTGAATTTCCTCGAAAGCTTTTGCTTCCTTCTTTGGATAAATATATACTTTTCGGCTTCCATCCTCAAAGACCTAGATTCCTGACAGCCAAAGAAGATGATGTGAGCACATGTTCAAGAGGAAAAAGACTGTGCAGTGGCCTTTGTGATTGCTGAGGATGGAACTGTTTTTAATGGTAGTTTCCTTAAATATTTTTTCTGAGAGGAAGTAATGTAATACTTAACAACTAATGACACCTATTAAAGAATTCATTAAAGAAAAACTGGTGACAAGACATGTTACCATTGTCAACAATTAACAATGCCGTGCAGACATCTTGATTGCTCTTTGGATGTGTAACCGGTGCAGCTTGAGCTTTTGGAGCTACTTTTATGAAATGGCAAGTGGAACATAGACGCACCCCTCTGGGGACTGATTTTGCCCATTGTGCTACCTGCAAATCTGGATTAAAGATAAAAAGACGGGCTGAGGTAAGCTTTTCATACCCAATATTTCTTAATGTAGGGAAAAGACACTTCCACACTGAATATCTGTCTTTCTGAGTCTCCTTGGTCCCCAGGTCTACTCTTCTCTGCAGGCTCAACTGACTCAAGTAATCATGGGAAAATGAGAGCTCAGGGGACCCTTGATGGTCGTGTTGCTCTTGGGGGCATAGACAGAGGGAGCTATAGGGGAAGAATTTTTACTAGTGCTCCCCCTTGGCAGGACCTCACATAAGAGAAACTGATCTATCTATGTTCCCTTTCAAGGATAAGTGGAGGATGCTGCTGCCACCTATATTTTCAGTGGGTTTTAGCTTAGAAAAGATCCCGACTCATTCAGAGACATCTGAAAGGACCTAGCATTTTAAACATGAAAGCCAGCCTGCTCCACAGCCAGAAGCCACCTGCTCACCTTCTGTTTTGGATGATGTGATGCTGGCTTGCTCCAGTGCTCTGAGCGCTCCAAAACTTCCTCTTGCTTCTCTCTACACCCATTTTTGAGGCTGGCTCCATAACCACGTGATTCTTCCCAGTAGTCTTTTGGTTTTGACTTCAAGACATACTGAATATTTGAGCCCCAAAGGGCTCAGATCAACTTCTAATCTAATTTCCTTATTTTATAGATGAGAAAACACCCATAGATTACCAAAGGTCCCACAGTCAACTGGAACATGAGCCCACGTTTTCTGACTCTTATTTATTTTTTAAATCTCTGAATACAAATAAGAGACATATCTAAAAACCAAAGATATAGCTCTTGGATAATCATGTTTATTATGGCACACTGTGAAGTCACCCTTAATGGGCTTGGTGGAACTAGAAATTCAGTTGCCCACATTGTGGACTTTGATGGAGCCACTAAGCTCCAGATCTGTTGCCAAAAGCTCCATCACACTGGAAAGGCATATTTCCTACTTCTGATACCAATGAGAGAAGCAATGTGTTGGAGAGATCAGATCTCCCTGAGTCAGAAGGGCACTACTTTGTTTGCCCCTCCAGACCCAGCATCCAGCACTTCCCCCGTGTCCCAAGAGTCTGATCTCTACAGAATAACTCAGATTCACCTTCCACCAGCTGCCATTTGGATTTGACCACTGAGAAGGCCCCAAAGGGAAAAAGTCAAGGTATTTGCTGCTCTAGTTCCTTTGCTGCTTCATCACAGTCTTGGCAATACCCGTGCCCCTCCACTCACGGCCACAGCTCCTGGCAGATCACCCTCCCCCACTGCCAGAGGTCTCACCAGAGCTCAGGGACACGGTTCCTCCTCTTGCCCTTTCAATCTCCTAGGGGCACCATCTCTCTTGTCAGTTCCTCCCACCCTTTCACCTTTGTGAAGAGTGCCATTATTAAACTCTCTCCATTAAATGAACTCAGTGAGTGTGGTGGTAAGACCCTGACTGGTATAGGGGCTACTGGGAGAATGGTAGCAGGTGACAATCTATGTCAGCTGACTTATGTATAGTCACTCCCATTTGAATTGGGAAGGGCAAAAATAAGGCTTGAGATATATGAGAACCAGCAGATGGCAAGATCTGCCTGATGGGCTAGAGTGCCCTGGCTGACTGTGGCCCCTCTCATTCAAATTAAATGAGTTTCCAGAAAAACAGCGGGGTTCCCCTTATGGTGCCACGCAATGATCTGTTTCATAGCTTTATTCCATAGATCGCTGCTTCCTCCTCTCTAGCTCAGCCGTGAGATTCTGTTCTCTTGCACGCCTGCTAAAAATAATCTGTTGCTACCTGCAAAATCCAAACTCTACCATCTCACAGTAAGCTGTCTTAAATGCTAAAACAAACACAAATTGAACTGGTTTTCCCATCTGTTTCTTTAACAAATGGGAGCTTAAGCCCATAGGGAAACTGCATGGGTCAGGGAAACATCAAATGAACACTTCTGAATAAAAACAAATGTTTCTGAAGATTGCAAGATATTTCAAACAGAGCACTCCATTGGCCAGGCCTGCCACCCTCCAACGCCTGCACAAGATCTCGATGACAGCATTATTTGCTTGAACTGGATTTGTTTCTCTGTGCAGAAACAACACACAAGAAACCTGGAATAGAAAACAGCTACTGGGTCCTACAAGGCTTTCCAGGACCCCGACTGAGACGAGACAGGAATGAAACAAGAGTTGGAAAGCGCACGGAGGGAGCACAGGGAGGAATTCTTGGGAACCTGTATTCTGGCTCTTCTTTTACTGTTAAAAACATCAGGAGTAAAGACCAGTGGCTTCAATTCTGATGTAGAACCCTGCCAGGTAGAGGCCGAACGGGGGAGCAGCTGTGGTGGCAGCAAGGGAGGAGCGTTGAATTATCTGCACATCAGCCGCCATCTTTCCTGAGCACATTTTCCTGAGGCCACCCTATAAACAGATGCTCTCTGTGTGTCCCCCCAGGCCTCCTGTCTGCTTTTGTCGGCCATCTCTACAATTAGACCATACTTTGAGCTTTGTCACATCCCATTCTGCACATCACAAGGGCCTGTTTTAACAAAGGGCTTGGTGCATAGTGAGCACTTAGCAATGCTTCTTGGTTGAGTCGGTGAGCTAGGGTAATGGAGGAATGAGTGAGAGATGAGTCAGTAAACAAAAGAATCATCAATGGGTAGTTAGCTGATAATAATTCTCTGTAGTTGATAAACTCTTTCAGAATGGAAGGTGTTTGGGGCAGAATTAGCATCAGAGGGACCCTCTATTATGAGGTCACTGGGTCAATTTCTGGCTTTTACAAGTGTTTTTTGGAGCTTCCCATAAAAGAACGGTAGGATAAGTAAGTTCAAAACAAGCGGCAGTATGCTGTTTTCCCTGTACTTCCCCTGTTCTGTGACTCTTCAGCCCATTTTCTATCTGTCCTTGCTGAATATTTCTTCCATCCTTATTCCTATCATTCAGGAGGCCATATTATTTAACAACTAAAGGATAACTTTTTTAGAGTTACAGGGGGTACTAGGAGTAATGAAAACTTTACAATTTAAAATGTTAACTTATCCACCAGAACTTTACCATACTGGGCACTTACCATTTTATTTAAAACTCAGTTTCAGAAATAAAATTCTCTCTGCTAAATAAATATAACATACGAGGTACGGTAAAAAATACAGTGAAAGTTGAAATTTTAAAAACCACATTGTAGTAAAAAGTAAACTGTCATTAAGGCCCCTCAAACTCTGTCCCTTGATTGCAACATTCTGTGGTGGATTAACTAATGGTCCACTTGGAGCACCCAGCTGAATTGAATCAGCGTGGTGCTGGGTGTGGAAGGCCCACTTGAGGATCGTTGCCAACAGCATAAAAGGAGAACTGGAGGGGAAGATGGTGCTGTTGATTCTCCTGGAGAAGCTTGGTGTGCTGGTTTTTCTGATATGAACTCAGTTGTTCTCATCTTCAGAGCAACTTAGGTCCTCGCTGTTGCTGAGGATGGCTGCACATCTCTTCAGGGGAGCTCTGGTCCTTACCTGGACTGTCACTTCCTGGCTCCAGTGCAGATCCCTCAACGTGCTGTCATACATCCTTCCTTCTGCTGATGCAGACTTTCTAGCTTCCACCACTGGCCTTTGGGCCTTCCCAGTGCAGATCCTTGATACTGACTTGCATGTGATGTTGTTGTGGGCTCTAGGCCTCCAGTTGGACTCGTGGCAGGCATTGCCATGGACTCTAGGTCTTCAGCTGTACTCAGGCAGGACATTGTGATGGGATCCAGGCCCTCAGCTGGATTCTTTGAGTCTCTAGTGTGTGGAAAGATCTCTTGTATTCTTCTGCATTTCACTTTTTGCATTAATATTATAAAATAATCCTATAAATTATGTGTCCTATATTAAATCTATTCCCTTGCAAACCCTGAATACAATACACACTTATCCCATCATTCTTCCTAATCTCTGAAACAGTTCTGGAAATCCTCTTTCAATGAGTGTCTTTGGTTGTGCTGTTATGGCTGCTTTGATGTCCCAAGTCAATCTGAAATGTCTACCATTCATGCTTATTTGATTTTGGAGAACAGCCAGCAGTCACACAGTCCCAGATCTGGTGAATAATGACACACTAAAATGTTTTTGTTTGAGAGAAATTGCTGGAAACTTTTGATCAACAAGGGGTGATCATAAAGTATACGAATGTTTAAATTAAAAAATTTATTACAGTAAAAGGAACATTGTCATTAATCTCTCTCAAAGGGGCTGGGGATTTAGCTCAGCGGCAAAGCGCCTGCCTGGCAAGCGCAAGGTCGTGAGTTCGGTTCCCGGTACCGGAGAAAAAAAACAAAAAAAAAAAAAAAAAAAAAAAATCCCTCTCAAAGTACTCAAAATCCTCCTTGATTCGAACACAGTTATCCCATAATTCCTGGTAATGTGTCTTTTACTGTAATAAATGTTTTAAATGTGAAAATTAAACAAATCTTTTGACCACACTTTATATATCTCTGTCCATTAAAACAAAATTTTAAAAAGTTTTACTTTGTTAAATCTCTTACTTGAATATAAAATAATAACACTAGAATAATACTGGTCCTTTTTATATATTCATGTATTTTTGTCATATTTATTTCTAATATTATGTTATAGTATTTTCCTAAATAATGTCTTTTTAACATGAATTTATTTTTAATCTTTTTGTTCCATAAAACTGAACATGCTCTTTTTTTTTTTGTTTTTGTTTTTTGTTTTTTTTCCAGTACTGGGAATCAAACTCATGACCTTGCACTTGTCAGGCAGGTGCTGTGCTGCTGAGCTAAATCCTCAGCCCCTGAACGTGTTCTTTCCAAAATAATGTTTTAAAACTTTTTGAAGTTACAGAAAAGTACTAAAGTTTTAATTTTATTGTTAAGAAATTTAAAGCTGTTAGCATATAGTAAGTGGAATTTTACTATAGTATTTTTAATTGACAAAATACTTTCTCCAGAGTTATGGAGGATGTCTTACAAATTCAAAGCAAATTCCACTACAGTATATCCCAATTGTCCTTTTTTTTATATTAATATATGTAAATACTTGAGCCCAAATATTTTTCAAACAGTGTCCTGTTTTTCTTACCTTCAAAATACTTATCTTTGGAAGTTGTTTTTGCATGGAGAAATTTTTCAAGTAAGTTGTCTCTAAATTATGATTCCAAACCCTACTGGCAAGAATTTAATTTTATCTAAATAAAAGTTGAAATACCAACCAAAAGATTGCTTCCAGTGGTCAAGATATTTGAACGAGCAATGATAATTTTAAACATGAAATCCTGCAAGATATTTGAGCTCTCAACAGTTAATTTGTTTAGTTTTTTCCCCCCTTTGTTATAGGGATAAATTTCATTGTTCTCCTGTTTACAAGCTTTACTTTCAACAATTTCAAGTGGCCAACTACTTTCAAGTTCTTTGCATACTATTCTTTGGAGATTTTGATTAAAGATATCCAACTGATGCTGAATAAAATCCAACCAAAATTTGCAAATCTGTTTACAAAAGAAGCTCAATACCATAGCAGGACATGTAGGGTGATTTACAAAGCAACTCTTCAAAGATGAAAAAGCTTTTAAAACCCCACTGATGGCAAGCAGAAGAGAGAAAAGTGAATAATGTCACAGTATTTTCTATTCAACATCAGTTTGATCACACAATTTTGAGCTTCAACAACTCTAACAGAGTGTAAAAAATCTGTAAATTTATACCACAACAACTTGTATTTTAATTGATCTAACATTGCATGTAATTGAAGGAACTTATGAATTATGCGAACACTGGAACGAACTCCAAACCTGTCTCTGCTCCTTAATTTTCTTAATTTCGTAACAACATTGCTTTTACTATGAAGCTGTGCTTTGAATATGTATTATCACCACAAAAACTAATATATTTATCTTCAATGTTATGTTAAAATTTTATTTTAAAAATGAATTTTATACTAGTAAAGCTAAAACATCAGATATTTTTGCCTTTGGAATTAACTTCCAAAAACTTTATTCTGATATTCTAACTGGGAGGTAAAAATTTAAACCAGTTATTGGAATTATCTAATTTTTTTTTTTTTTTTTTTGCAAAATCTCTAGTAGGACAGATAAAAGGGATATTCTTTGAATTGCTTGCATTTTTTCTTCTGTCTAAAATACAAACACTTGAACTGCAAACACTTTCTATTTTGCATAAATAATTTGGGGTAAAACATGGATGAAATTTAGAAATTGACAAGAAACCCTGGTCACTGGATATAAATAAAAAAATACTTTTCAGAGGGATCTGTAAGCTTACCTTTTACTGGATTCACACAACTTCATAAACTAGAGGAGCCTTTACAATAACAACTACTTTTTTTCCCCTTTTACATTTTTTTCTTCTGATTCCTGGGGATAGGACCCGAGGCCTCCTGCATACTAAGCACACACTTTACCACCGAGCTACAACCCTAGACCCGGGTTCTTAAAATTTGGTGCCGATGTTTTGTTGGCAAACTTTGCCTTCAGTTTTTTTCACGTGGCCATTTGCCACAGTGGACATTTAGGGATGGTAGATATTTTGCAGCAGTTACAAGTTACTGACTTCAGTAAGAAAGGGAAAGTCAGCAATTATTTACTAAACATCGCTTTTGGTTTGGGGATCTCCTTGCTGCCAAGAGACTTCACTTTGAAATAAAAAGGTTAGTAAATAATAAAATAAATAGCTGTGGATTTGAATTCACATTGAATGACAAGGCTAGTATCGAAAGAGATTCAGATCGTCCTCCTCTATGTTCTATGGCAGGGCGCTCAGCTCAGCTTCTACCCCAGAATTTTCACGGTTCTCTTGGAGTCTGCGAACAGGTGTCTCAATGGTATGCTGCATCCTGTGGGTCGCACACTGGCCACTGCGCAGGCAGAGGGTAAGGCAGTCATCTCTCCTGGGGAAGATTTCAGTGTCCCTAGGCCCCACGCCTGAGCTTGCTGCGTATGCTCAGCAAGCCCTCTTCCGGCTGCCCTCGGGTCAGGTGTGTCTGCTTCCTTCACATTCACAGCATGGCGAGCAGATGGGTCATGTTTGGGAGACTTCACCATCAGTTAAGATGAGAACTCTTCCCTGAACTCTTATCTCATGCCCACCTACATAAGACCTTGGAAGGAGCTGACAGAACCAAATGGAGGTTTACCCACCCTTTTAGCATATTGTAATGCAACCCTAAATACTGGCACTTTGTTTAGAGTAACAATAAAAGTAAAAAAATCCCACAAAAATGCTAAGCTGTGCATATGCCCAGGCAAAACATACACCAGGGACCCGCACACTGGACATGCTCGCTCCCTATGCATTTGGAGGCTCGGGTTTTATTTTCATTCCAGAAAACTTCTATATTTTCTTATTCATTTCTCAGTGTTTTCCAGTGTGTCTATCCCTTAGGACCCCCAGTTCTCCCACAAAACAGGTAAGTCAGGTCCATATCTGATATGGTGTGGGTGGAAGATGTATGTGAATCTCATCACAGTCCTGGCCACAGATGATACCCCGGACGAAATCCTACTCCCTCACTTGTAAAAAGCTGCGATAGGATCTGCTGGGTGCTTGTCCCACATCCATTCTTTTTTCCTTACTAATGAGATGAACTTGGAGACAGACGCCACCTGCTAGGAATGCTGGTTCAGAAAAATAAGGAAATTCTGGGTTGTTTATGCCTGGGGAGCTGCCATAATGATTAACTTAAGACTCAGTAGCTGACTGCAATTTTTGATTTTCTCGAATGCCCAGTGGTGAAGTTCCTGCCTTCCACTCCAGGCTCTGTCTCCACTCTGTCCCTGGACCCCAAAGCCGCTGTATGAGTCTCGGAACTCATCTCTCATCTCCCGTGTATGCGCAGTTCCCTTGGCCTGAGATGCCTTTCCCAGTCTTGACACTCAGACCCTTTGGCCCATGTGCCAGAAATGAGTTTAGTCATCACCTCCTCCTAGGAACCTTGCCAGGTTCGCCAGGACATCTCATGCTTACCCGTTGCCCAGCCGTACCTGTTACTTTGCCTGCCTCCTTCACCCTGGGATCCCCCTGGGGGAGAGAGCAGTGTGTTTGCCCTCATTTTGTCATCAAGCACTGCCACACCCGCCACATCACAGGAAATAGATGAGAGGATGAACGAGTGAATGCTGAAGCTCACTCAGAATGGGAAGATCCTCCAAAGGCCTTGGTGAGGATACCTAGCTGGACTCTAAAGAGAGAGGGCACAAAATGGCAGTGACACATTCTCTGTCAATAGGGTCAGGTCCATTATGCTATTATTCCTCCTCTGGGACCTAGGTAGGGTAAGAGGACATCTCTATTAGTAACCCCAGTTTATAGCTGGGCAAGTGGAGGCCGAGGGAGGTTAAAAGCCCAGGTCAGCCCAGGGCGGGTGATGGCCCTGTGACTGGCAATCAAAGCAGCCCACAGGCACCGGATCTGTGTTCTGTCTGAGTCTTGAGTCCTGCTACCTTCAAGCTCTTCTCCCTTCTATCTGTTTTTTTTTTCTTTCTTTTATTTAGTAGAACCCCCGCCCCCCGCAAATCCTCTCTCCAGATTAACTCATCCTGGCTTCAAATATCTAAAGCAGCTATTTTTTTTCCTTCCACATTTGAAATGTTTTTAAGGGTTTATTTCAAACACCCTTTTCTTTGAACTGATTGTTCAGAACTTTCATTCCACTTTGTCAGTGTTTTTTGTAGTCGGCTCTGATTTCTAAAAGGTTTTTATTTCTCCTCTATTAGCAGCCACCACCTGCTTACTGTTTGGATGAGTTTTGCTTTCATCTACTGACATGGGTGAGAGGGACCTTGGGTAGTAAACCTTGTTCCCAGTTTTCCCCCTAACCGCCCCTACTTTTAACTCCCCCTGCCTCTGCTGGGACAGGGAGCTGGATGGAAAATTCCCAGGGACTGATAAGTCTGTGGGAGTCACCCGTCTTTCTGCCCAGGTGTGCGCATGCACGGGCAGGCGGAGGAGGGTGGCCTTGTGCCCCGAGTGTTCGAGATGCCATCGCTGTCCCTGAGCCTGCCCAGGCATTCTGCCTCACCATGGCAGGGCGCTGTGCCTTTTAACCGGCCTCCTGGCTGAGAATGAAAAGGTGCTTCTCCCGTCTTAAAGTGACCTATAAGCACCACCAGGGCATTACTAGCTGTTACTGGGTCCCTGCCTTGATGGGCATCAGTTGTCCCATTTTTGGCTAGTCTGCCCACACTGCCCCTTACGGGATCAGCCTTACATATAAATATATAAATATTTTACTAGCTCATCCTGCCCTCAGGATATTAAGTTTAATGAACTAAACATCCTCCATTAATCATCCAGCAGAATGTTATTTACTTTAAGCGAGATGGTAAGTGGCCAGCCACAAGGACAAGCCAAGGACTGCCTATAGCTCTTCCCTACGCTATGTCTTTGCAGATTCTTCAGAGCAAAGTCCCACATCCAGAAGTTCTTCCGGCCAAGCTGAGGCCTCGCTCCCCTGCGCTTCATTCTCCCCCTGCCAAATTACACACGCCAACTTTCTCACCGATCCTTGCTCTTGGCCAAATACAGCACACTCCCTGATATCTGTGCTGTCTAGAAATGCATGGCCATGTATATTTCAGTCCAGAGAGGCAGAAAAGGGTCTTAAGCCCTTTTCCCATAAAGACCCCATAACCAATCAATGGAGTTCATTGCAAGGAACATTTGAGTGAGTTGAGAAAGTGGAACTCAAGTGGGTAGAGTGATAGGGGCCCTTTGACATCACTGAATATCCTTTGTAAATAATATCTATCACTCAGCTTACAGCCCTGAGAGAGCCACTCAGTGCAAGTGTGCACAGCGGAGAAAGGCAGGGCACAGAGAAGGGAACAGGGGTTGGTGTTGCGGGGCAGGAGGTGGGCTGGGGTGTACGCAGCCGTATCCCTTCAAAGCGGGGCTTTTCAGACTGTGGTACCCGGGCTCCTACTTTTACAGCCACAGACAAAAGGCCTGGGAGCTGATAGCACGTTTGCTTCTCATCAGGAGTAGTGGCGTCCCAAGCATCCTGACCTCACTGAAATCTAAGGGGACCGGGGGAAACTGGCATCTCAGCACAGAAAATGATACAGCACAGGAGGGTCTGAAATGCCTTCTGCCCTTTGTCTCCTTTTTCTGCAAGGCTGACCCTGGCCTCGCCTACTCCCCACTGGAAGGGCCCTGCCCCTCCCCCACCAGTCCAGGCTTTCCAGAGCATCTCGCATTTGGTCAGAGGTCTCAGGAAGCCTCTCCCAGGCTGTGCAGGGCTTTAGCCCAACACTAATTAGTAATGCAATCCCGCAAAGAGTGAAGCTGCCTGCCACCTCCCCTCACTCATAGTGATTTATGTTCAATTTGTACAAATGGAGAAAATGAGATTTCAAATTTCAATGCCATTTCTGCAATGAGGTGATTAAAAGAGAGAGAGGTATCGCCTTCCACTGTATAGAATATTGATCCCAGTGCTATTTTCCTTTGCAATAACCATTAGCTCGGTATTATTTGAAAACCTCTAATGTGAACCTGGAGATGTAATTTACATTTGTGCCTCACTTATTTGCTTTAACAAAACAACACAAAAGCTTTGGGTCTTTCAATCTATCCATATTGTCAATAAAATTAGCAGCTTGAAGGGAAAAAATTATATTCAAAACCATAACTTCCCATTAACTACTGCAAGACACAACTCATTGTTGCAAAAGAGAGAGCTTCCTGGTTAAACCCCTTCTTGCTCTGCTCTTCTCCCCCTCCACCGCTCCCTCCTCCGTGGGGCTGAGATTCAATGAGGAAGTGTAAAAAGTGAGGCATCCTGCTTCTTCTGAACGGGGATTTGCGTGCAGCTGTAGGTTGGCCTTGCACAGCTAAGGTGTGACCCCTGGAAGGGTGTCCCCCCAGTGCCAAGAGGCAGCACACGGCTGGTCCAGACGTCCAGGTAGAGTTGCCAGGACAAATGCATACTCAGACGTGTGCAGGGCCAGGCAGTGACTCCCTAAGATCCTTCCCCAGCGAGGAGGGAGAGGGGCGGGGGCTGGAGCCGATGGAAGAAAAGACAAGGAGGAGGAGGAGGAGAGGTAATCAAGAAATAAAAGCACAGGGCTGTGTTCATGCTATTCAAGTGGCAGTTCGTCAGCCTCTGACTTAACAAATAGGCCACGCAGCTCCGCTTTCTCATTTCTTGTCTCTGCAAATCCGTCAGCTGCCTACCACTGACTACCAGACCCTGGAAGATGAGAACAAGAAAAAGGGAGGGGGGGCAAGCTAATGACCCATAATTGCCATGATAGTGGGAGAGGGGCCAGGCAGCTGTTTTACATTCCTGGTATGTATAGTATGCAAATATCGACAAAGGCTCGACACAGTTTCGCTATTGTGGATCCAGAGGGTAACCAAATTAGCCTTTGGCAGCCATGGTAATTGGGAGGTGCTGTTCCCATTAGGAGTCCTGAAATTATGAAGAAAAATGGACCGAGGGCTTTGTCACAAATAATAATACCAAGAAGAAAAGAGCAGGCGGCTGTCTTTTCTTTTCTCCCCCTACTACTCCCCACCCTCTGCCTTTATCTTTTTTTTTAATTTCTGCATTGTGTTGTTAATACCTCTCCATTTAGTAATAAGAAAACAGTCTGAAATCTCCCACTAGACGGTGCACAAACTTGATTTCAAGAATGTTCAGTGTCCTGGGGGGCTAGAATATGAATGTCAACTTTGCGGGGGTGTCCAGGGAGAGGAGCTTCTATTCTGCGCCACAGCCTGGGTGGGTGGGCAGGTAGGAAAGGTGTAGCTTTTGGCCCTGAGCCCTGGGTGAGAAGAGAAGCTTTGGACTTGTGTCTGGAGGCCTCTGTTCTTTCCAAGGGCCACCCTTTCCTTATGCTACTAATCTCCCTGGCCACAGCTGAGCTTTGTCCCCTGCCTCACTCCTGAGGAGTCTAAAATGCTAGGTGGCTGTAATCATTTACCAACTCCGATCATGGTATATCAAGCCTCAACTCCTGTAGGAAAGGTTTGGAGACTCCCCCCGACCCCATGCATTCCCTTGAGATGGCCTAATTCTGTGCCCTAGGGAACGAGGTGCCTGCTGACCAGCTGGGCCACTGGAATATCAGATGGCGCTGGAAGGAGCTCAGCCTTTTGTGCAGCGTGGGTGTGCAAAGGGGAGTGGTCAGTCAGGGCCATGTTTACCCCAATGAGAGCCATGGCATCACAGGGGGATGACTGCTGTGTGACTGTGTTCTCGAAGCTGCTATATTTATTGCACAAAAGAGGAGAGAAAGAGTGATAGTTCCAAAAGCAGTCTCTCCTTTACAGCAATCAACTTCCATTTTCTCTTGTTTTATCATCTGTTTGTTCTGTGGGAGGAACATCTTCAATGAAAAAGGCCTCTCTGGAAATCCAATGTCTTTCATTTATGTTCCTCCAGTTACACAGGAACATCTCATGCATCGCTTTGCACTTTATTTTTACTTCACATTTCATAAAAATGCACAATGTTAAAACACAGAAAGAGAGGGGAAGCTTTTACTTGAGTAACTGGGAAGATACAACCATATATACATCTTTAAAACCAGACAGCATTTCCCATGAGGAACAAAATAAATGGAATTTTCATAAGGTTTGAAGGATCCTCAGAGACATAGCTACAAAAGGATCCCACCCATTTTGTCCTCCAAAGGGTAAAGAAAGAACAAACAGTTGGTTGCATGCATTTGGAAATTAACAAAAACATTGAGGAGGACTAAAACTAGATCAGGTCATAGCAAAGTCAAATGGAGGGTCAAAAAATGAGTAAGAAGGAGTGACAAATAGCTTGCACAGTGTCACTGTGGGTGGGACTGATGGGTGTTCTCAGGATGGGATGAGTGAGGAAGCAGCCAACCAAGGTATTGGTTCTTTTCCCTTTTGGAATATCCAGGCCCTGTTTCAGGAGAGGGGACTGTCTTGCCCCCATTGCCTGCTAGTTTTCAAAGAAGAGTACTCAACCATCAGAATAATCCAGGTGTCAGTTCTCTGAAGGAAAGCTAGAAGGTGGGCATGGGGGCCCAGGGGGACAGACAATGAACTCTCATTTACAGACTTCTCTTTCAAAGAAAACAATTTGTTGATGAAATGCCCTTCTACTTTGTGACTGTGTCTAGGTCTTTGTTCTAGTTCTTCCCCAAACATGACCATGACCTGCAGCGTCCAGGTCCTGGTCATCTCTCCAATCTGATTTCTCTCTTCCTTCGGCAGGTGTCCAACCACTGTCTTTCAGTGTCGTGAACCCAACATGCTCCCTCTCATCCCTTGCCTCTGCCCACTAGGACATCCACAGTCTCCCCTCCCACACCTCCCAGGGCTCTGCCTAATGCTGTTTCCTCTTAGCAGCCTTCCAGCCCTCTCTGCTCTTCCAAGTCCAAGGAAGTGGCCCCTCAGTGCTCTCCAAGTGCCCAGAACCAGAACTTCTTACAAACTCCCTGATTGCTTTTCCAAGTTTTGTGCACCATGAGGGCAGGAACCACCTCTCTAGTTTACCATGCGTCTCTGGTAGCTACCACGGTGCCTGATACAGGGTGATAGCTGAGCCACAAGCATGTGCTCAGCGAATGCCATCTGATTATCTCCAGGCTTAATCATCTACAGTGTAACTGAACAAGGCTTCGGCAACACTGTTTTTGCACTGGAAAATTTCACTTGCCAGTAAAGCTAGCCTACCAATCCCATAACCCCAGCGAATCCCCAATATTGCGATAGAGCAGTGTGCATTTCAAATCAGTACCACATTTACTGGATAGTGCTTGCTTGTGTTATGGATTTTGTGATGCAATTTTCATTCTAGCCCAGAATGTTCTTCATTTCCTGCTATATCTAGGGTCTCTCCTCCTCCCTGCTTTTTCTCCTCACAAATGGCATTTGCTTTTATTTTCAAATGTTTCAAAGAATACATACTTCAGTGTGCTGTGGTTTGCTGTGCACACTCCAGGATCTCAGGCTTTACCCATAACTCAGAACAAGACCACTTCAGCTCTTGCAAGGAATTCACAGTTAAACACGGAGGCAAATTCTTTCCACCATAAGCTGCATTCAATTCAAGTTACTGAGTATTTATATCTTAGTACATACACTTTGGGGCATAAAACCTGCTTGGAAAAATAAGGCTTATAAAATGACATCAATAGCAAAATGAAATGATGGGAAATGGTACTAGAGATTGGAGTTTGGTGGAAGAATAGTGTTCCTTGAGCTGAAATAGCCTGCTATTTAGAAATAGCAAGGGTCTGACCTTGAGGAAATGGGAAGAGACTGCAAACAGAGACACAGGCTAGAGAAGAGGATTTTAAAGTAGAGACTTATTAAAAGGAAAGGAAAGGAACCCTACTGGTGACAGTGTTGAATACCAAAGGAAGAATTTAGTTAATGACGGACAGTTTGGGAGTGGGACAGTAGAACACAGTCACCCAGATGTCTTCTAGGTGAATCCCAGGGGGGGCTTTTATTAATGTCTTTGCAGCACCAACCCATGGATCACATTTCTTTATAACTACATGATTGCTTAGTCCCCTCCCACATTAACTCTGAGTTCAGTCACATGACTTGCTTTGGCTAATGGAGTTTAAACAAAACTACTGTGAGCAAAAAAGTGAAAAGTGCTCATTCATTGGCATTTGTCTCCTCTGGCTGCCTGTTGGGAATCCTTCAGCATCATGTGAAAAAAATCCTGGCTTTTGATGATGAGAACCATCATCAGATGATGATGTCTGCCTGTCTTCCCTGACTCACTTGAGGTCTAGACCTCCAGGTAAGCTCAGCCAACAGCGAGTGGAGCAGAAATGCACTGTCCCAGCCAAGTCCAACCTGAGGGAAGGCCAGGGAAGTCAACAACAGAGCTCACAGTAGCAGGATCTCATGGACAAGAGGCAGACTAGAGCGAGGCCAGCCCACATGGGAGGAACCACAGGGATACAGAGAAGTTGCTGAGAGGGACACAGATGGAAATATAGGCAAACAGGGCTGCTGCCTAGAATCCGACGCATACAGATAGCATTGAGGGTGGGTGGTATTTTAACTCTACTGGAAAAAGTTGCACTAATTAAGTTTTCCCCATTCCATGTAGTTGACTATGATTGAAGGATACGTCATTTGCTAGAGAACAAACCTTGATGGTAGGATGTACAAAATCCACAAAATTTGCCCTCTGACCTAGACATCAATTCTGTTTTTATTTTCAACTCATCATCAGTACTGAAGTTGATGTTCAGTGTATCAATACTGAGGTTCAACGTATCAATACTGAAGTTGATGTTCAATTCCAGTCACTGGAATGCCAAAACAATGTGGTGACTCTAAGGGCGTATTCTAGAATCCAATGTGAATTTGACTATTCATAGCTGGTGACCCTGAGCAACTCAGTTTCCTCGTCTATAAAATGGAAATATCAAGACCTCCTATCTCACATGGCAATTGCAGAGATTAAATAACATCGCACAAAATGTTTAACACAGTATCCCATATATGGTAAGCTCAACATTACTATCATGTTCAATACTTGTCTAGTCTTCCACATTTTCCAATTTTCTGAATAATTTATTTGAATTATCAAGGAAGATTTCACATTTGAATGCCTTCTCTGGTATCTAAAATATATTTGTTAGGGAAAATGGGCTATCCCAGCATTTAAATCAGAGAGTAAGAGAAGACAGTTCTGTACTTTCCGTATGTTTGGGATTCTGATGAAAATCTATATGCACATTCAACTGTATCTGATCTTTATTTCTATCCCATCTGGCTAGCTAGTTCTCATTAAGATATGATTTAAGAACTGAAAGTTCATTAAAAAGATCATTTCATGACAAAGTGAGATGAGCAACGTAGAAATGATTCCAAATCTTCTCTAAATCATCCCATTTAGGACTTTTTTCCAATTGAATCCAGCATAATTTATAAAAGTATGAAGATTTGCCTTTCAAAAGTCTGGAATAATTCAGCAATTAACATCACATACCCTTGTTACCTGATGCACTTGATCCAAATTGCAACAAATACCACTGCTAGAACATTTTTCCTACAATTTTCTCACTTTAAATAATATTATCTTGGAAATCTTTCTTCTAAATTCAGTTTTAAGAGAAAACATTCGCAAATATTTCTAGTCTCAAATAGTCTTTCTTGACTTTTTGTAAGAATATAATTATGAGGACAAAAGCAGTAACATCACTTTATAAAAAAGACTACAGTTCTGACTCAGAAAGTTTAAAACATTTTTTTCAGATAGTTTCCCCCCGCCCAGTGGAATAAAAAAAGCTCTTAGTAATTGTAGTAATATTAACATTCTCTCAAGCGAGAGGATCAGTCACAGGAATCTTGTGTTCTACAGTGTCAAAATTTGTCTGAACTGCATTTCAATAAAATCACAAAATGATAATCGTGTCTACGTTCATGCTATTTAAATATGAAAAACATCCTCAACTAGAAACACAGGAAATACACCATTTATAGAATTGTTACAAATTTCTGTTGTGCAATCAATTCCCACAAAATTCCTTTGGACTTAATCAAATACTTCTGGAAGACTATCTTAAAGCTTTTATATTTCACACCTTAAAAGTAACTTAATGGAAGTACTAGCAGCAGCCATACTAACAATTTTGTCAAGAATTCCGCCTCAGCTTAGAGTGGAGTAATAACATCAGTTGCTTCATTGGCTGAGATACTCAGTATAAGAATCATTGCATTAGGGGCTGGGGCCCTAGCTCTGTGGCACAGCACCTGCCCGGCGAGTGTGAGGTCATGAGTGTGATTATCAGTACCCCCCAAAAAAGAATCAGTGCATTAACTCCAATACTTCCATTGACTCATTTTCCAGAAACAGGAATCTTTTCATATTTTTTACATCATAGATTTATGAAGTTCACTTCAATTCCTATTATAAAACTTTTTAAGCACATAAAACAATTTTTCCATTGCTTATGCTAGTAAAAATCTGATATGTCAGAAATCAAAATTGAGTTGGTGTGTCACATAATTCCACCTTTCATTGACACAAGCTTTACTTAACAAAGAATCTTGTGTTTGAAAATATAAAATAAAAAAACCACCTTTACATTGAAACCAGAAAATGACAGGGGTGATAACTAACTGATATTTCTTTGAATGAATATCCAATATAAGGTCAGATTTTTCACTGTGACTAATATTTATCTCATTACTCTGTTTGGTGCAGGTGTATATGAGGTCATCATGCTCTTCTAAAGTGGACATACTTTTGGCAAAGCCTCATTCAAACATTCTCCTTCATCCTGCTTTTTATGTTTGTGGGATTCTTATCAGTTAGAATAAAGCTAAGCTCTGCTGTGGTAACAAATAAACCCCTGAGCCTCCATTGTGATACAGTGCAATCAGTTCTCCTTGGTCTTGAAGCTGAGTCCTCTGGGATATGGCCTTGGGGTTACTGGGCCAGGGTAAGAGGGCTAGAAAAGCATCTGGTTTTTATGTGGTTAGTCAATTTTTCTCTCCCAATCCATTGACTAGAACTAATCATACATCTATAACTTGACTTTAAGGGTACCTCACAAACATAAGGGAGCCTAAGGAGGGCTTGTGAACACCAACTATCTGGCACAGAAAAGACAACTGTATAATAAGTGATTTTGAGCACGCTTCAAAAGGTTTCAAACTATAGGTGGCTGGTGCCAAAGCGTTCAGAAACACACAGGAACCTCAGCATTTCATGTCAGCTATTTTTTAATTGTGCACATGATTACAAAGGCAGCTACTGAGTCCCACTACAGGTGTACATAATACATGGAATATATGTGCTTTTCAATGCATGGTAAGTGTGACTTGTAGATATGTGTGCCTGTAGGTAGTGATATGGACTGGAATGAAACTTGCTTGATCTAGCTCAGTAGTTTTCAGGTAGAGGTAAAATTACATTTGGCAGTGTCTAGAGATAATTTTGACTGTCACAGCTGGAGGGAGAGAGAGAGGTGATTTGCTACCAGCATTGAGAAGACAAGGGTCAGGGATGCTGCTAGATATTTTACAATGCACAAAATGGACCCCACAATCATAAACTGTCTGAATCAAATTGTTAGTGGTGATGGTATTGGAAAACTTTAGTCCACTAGATGGTCCAGGAAATGCTAAACGCTCATTGTATCCATTGAGTGCTCAGTGGTCAGGGGCAAACGCTTGCTTTGAGCTATGTACTTTGGCTTCTTTAGTTCCTTTGTTGATGGTTCCCAAATCTGTATTGTTTAGCTTTAGCCCCCTGCAAATGCCATCTATCCAACTTTCTATTGGTTAAGTTTATCTGGGTGTCCAACCATCTGTTACATGAACTCTGTTAAGAATGAAGTCATTTGCCATCTTCTGCTTCTGACGCCAACAGTCTTTTCACCTTCTCAGGTGCCACTGACTTTTCCATCCACACACCCAAGGCAGAAACCTTAAAGAATTCACTCTTAACTCTTCCTGTTCACCTAGTCCCACATGGCACTCAGTTTTGGAGATTTTATTTTGACAAGACTCTGGAATCTGACACCACTCTCATCTCCTTGATCTTCTTTTGGAGGAGTATGTTTACTGTAATTCCCATTGAATGATTAGAATGTGTTTATTGTTATCATTCCTCTAGTTGGTGCCTAACATCATTCCCTCTCAACCCTGGTCCAACATTTATATTGCCACCAGGGGACAGAACACATGAAGGATCTGCAATCACATCTACCTAAATTTGGAAGCCAGGTCCTCTTCCATAACATATGGGATGTACCTTAACCTCTCTAAACAATAAAGGTGAAATGAGTTAAAAGTCTCTTCCTCATGAACTTGTTGAGAGGATGAAATGATACTATATAAAGAGATTCCCCAGTACAACTCCTGGTATATGCAGAAACACATGTATCTCTCTATTACTTGTCCTTGTTACTCTACCACTTTTAAAGTCACCCTTATCACTGAACTACTTTAGTGTGTGAGAATTAAGCCCTCACTGCTAATTGCCTCAGCTCATCCATAATCTGGCCCTGGACAACTGTTGTGAGACTATAATTTTTATTTGGTCACCAACCAACCATGCCTGAACCACCACCCCTTGGCTGTGTAGTAGGTGCTTAATAAATGTACATTAAATAAGTACATAAGGCAATCAAAACGCTTAAATATAGACATAATAATATCAATATACTGAAGTCTAACCAATTTCACCTCTCCAAAAAAACAGATCCCTTCCCCACTGCCCTATTCTAACTTTCAGGCTTTCTTGACTCCCAGTTGTTTTGCTGCTATTTTGCCGTTCCTAATAGACTGTACTTCCCTCTCTTGACAGGATCCTGTCTGCCTGGCTCTCCTTTATCAGTGCTGCCCTTACCCCAATGCACACACATCTGTGCAGACAGATTCATGCACGTCAGTTGAAATGACAGATTTTTCTCATTATTATTTTTTTCCAGAAACTTCCATGGCTACATGCCCAACCAATTACTCCACTTGCACATCCAGCCTGCTAAGTTTTATTAACATAATATACTAAAGGAAAGCGTCATGTCACAGAAAAAACAGCATTCCTGCTCCCAAGATGACTAGAGAAAAACCAGCATTTATAAACCAAAGGAGTGAGAAGCAGTAGACTTAGTACAGGCTGGTTTGGGTTGGAAATGAGCAGCCACCCGCTCCAGGATCAGCAACTTAATCAGGATGGAGCTGGCTCACTGTGCCTGGAACAAACAGACTCATGGGGTCCTTAGCCCTGGTCCTAACTTCTTAGGATCAAACTGACCCTCTACCCAAGGCCCTTCCTTGGTTCCACCCAGGCAAATTTCTCAGCACAGAAGACATGGAATCAGAAGCCAGCGTTCAGGGATACATGGCAGCCTGTGGCTGACTCTTGGCCAGCCAGAGAGTTTTCTGATCTGAGTTGATCCTCTCCCATGTCATGTGGTACTCAGTCCCCTCACCTCAGAGCTGCTGAAAGGAAGGATAAAAAGCCAAATTCACAAATGTTACACCAAGCACACCCTGGCCTGAAGTGTCTACGTTACTTCCGAGACTGACTTGCTTCTAGCCCAGAATTTCTCACTTCTTTTCACCCTGGACTCTCCTGCTCCTTGAAACCTTCAGACTTGCCGCCGTGCCCTGGGTCTGCCTGCCTTCCTCCCAGGCCTCCCTTAGGGCCTCTTTAAGCTGGCAGCCAAAGAGTCACTTCCCGGTAGGTGTAGTTGGCACGCCTGCAAGTGTACTTAAACTTTGTGTCTGATCAAGTTATGTGTATTGGATCTGAAACCAGTTAGTCAATTCGTTCAGGTCCCTAAGTGGCGATTTGTGGTAATGTCTACATCAATATGAACAGAGCGGTTTGCTAGCTGGTTTCCGTAAAGCAAATGGCTACAGGAAAGAGGGGCAGCCTCCAGCGTTCTCTCTGCTAATGAATATATGGCTGGAAAAGAAAGGAAAGAGAATAGAACCAAACATGGGCATCCACATGAGCATGAACACTCAGGCAGGGCCCATTTTCTAAGGGAAATCAACTTGCCTCTTTGTTCTACCCCTCATTTTGGCCTCCCCAAATGATTATGCAGTGCTTACACATAATAATTAGTCTTATAAACTTATTATGCACCTATGAAACCCCTAAATCCAGATCAAACTGCTTTGAAGAGGGAATGCGGGGTGCTGGGTACAAGGTCTACCTGGAAACTTGCAGGAGTGACTGAAACCAGAAAAAAAAAAAGTTAGAATGTGGTGCTGGTTGAGTTCCACCTCTCACCATTTCTTTTTTGTATAAACAGCTTCCGCACATGCCCAGGCGGAGAAGGTAACAGCTAGTCTACCAGGGAATTTATTTAGTGTGTGTCTGCATATTGGCTATATCTCTTTACTACTGCAGAGTACATTGTTTCTAATAATTGTGATGGATTGATACTTATGACTGGCTGGCAGAATTCCTTTAGCATGTTAAAATATTACCTTTTATTCCTTGGTCTAATGCATAACCTGATGTTTCAGTCAGATTTCAAATGTAATAAAGAAATCTGAGAAGCATATATCCCAGAAGAAAAGGGACTCGGTACCCGAGGTGGGTTCCCTTCTAAATCACTGCCCTCTGCCAATCAAGTGAACCACTTAGCAGGCTTGTTTTTCAGCTCTGGGATGGTTAAGCCTTTTAGGAGCTAGATACAAAGGGACGAAACTGGTGCATATAAAATACACTAAAAATCTGTCTAAGGAAAATGCTTTGGTTGAAATGGAACGGCTGAAATCCACCTTGCTCTGATCTGCTAAGCTAGCCAGGAAATCACAGAATTCCTGGCTCAAACCTGAAAGGATTTCCTTGGGTCTCACGTCTGTCTTCAACTGCTGGTTGGAAATTTGGACCTTGAAAGTGGCCTGTTAGCCCTTACAATACAAGCTCAATACACCCTAAGATCCCTGCAGAAATTTCTGCCCTTGAAAAGATATTAAGCATCAGAGGCTTACCACAATCACCCCTGACCCAGAAACCTTCCTGGGGACCCAGGCGAGAGGCACAGCTGACGTGGAAAATACAGGCTGAACATCTTAGCAGCAAAAGGGCTAGACGCAGACCACGCACTTGATTTCCTTCCCCTCATCAGGGCACGTTTCTGAAATAAGCAGCTTTCCACTGCAGGCCGCGTGCATTTTTATTTCATTTTGTTTTCTCGCATTTTAATTTCCATTCTTGCCTATTGTTGGTTACATCACTTTTCATCGCAGCCGTGCTGCGGAAATGTGGAGCACGATTTATGGAACCTTAACATAAATATGATGCCAGACAGAAAGAGAGCGACATATTAGTTTAGAATTTGCAGACTCTCCCACACGGAGCGCACACCGCTGATTTATGAAAGCAAGAAGCCTGTAAATCCTAAGGTAAGGCACTGCATCCGTAAACTCCCAAAGACCTCGGAACAGAGCCCCCTTAGCACAGCCTTCCCTGGAAGCCCCCAGGCCCTGACAACAAAGACGCACTAACTGCGGAGCCTTTTGCTTTTCTTAGAAACACGTCTTAAAAGTGAGCTCTCCACCAAAGTAAGGTTTTCTTTTCCTCAGTAAAGGATGGGAAGCAGACTGACTGGTCACTGGCCTCTTTGCTCCCAGATCCAATTCCTCCCGTCCTCCCTTCTGCTCCCTCTTCGGGGGGCAGGGGTGGTTGCCCTTGCAAATAACATTTCCCAAGAACTCTCTCATCAAAGGGCCCCTGGTTGGGACTGGAGAATGGGGGTCACTGGCAGGAGCCTAGAGATTGGAGGTGAAGAAAATCCAGATGGTTCTGCCCACCCCACTGCCCCATGCTCTCTGCTTGGGTGACTCCACTGGAGGCTGCTCCATGACTCAGCTTCTGACAGATAGCCTTCTTGTGACTCTTGCTCCCACTGGCTACCCTCTTTTCAGGTTTCTGGGCCACCACTTCTTCCTGCATTCCTCCAGGCTTGGGTGGTACTGGCTTCCAGACATTGCTAGGCTCTGGGTTGCCTCTAGTGATCTTTCAGTATCTTGGAAACTATGGCCCATATCAATAGGCTCCTTTCCTGGACAGGATGTGACAAATTCCAGAGGGAAACCTGAAAGCCGTACCATCATCCCCAACCGACTTGACCAGTTTGTGGACTGGGAGCGAGACCCTAATCCTCTTCCAGCTTTGCTCGATCCTCATCCACACGGAGGTCACCTGACAATGTTGTCTACTACGCTTTTTTACACAATACCTTTATTCTCTCCTCGCCTGGGGAAAGAAATATTCACTTGTAGATCTCAAGCTATGCTACTTGAAATGCTCTGGGAAGCCTGGCAACAGCTTCTGAAGGAGGGGGAGAAAGGTGGCAACACCCCAAAGGACGTGGTTAGAAAAAGGCAGAGGCTGTCCATGTGCTGAGGACAGGGGGAAAGATTACAGAACTGCAAAGTGATGGCTTATAAAATTATGACTCCTTTAGAAAACAAAAAAAATTGGAATAGATCCAGCGGTTAAATTGCTTACCCTAATTCAAGTTCAAAGTTTCAGCCTAATGATGCTTCCAGTTCCAAAACCAGCCATCCTGCTAAGTTATAAACAACTTGACATCTTGGTTGTGGAGTGTTTTGCACCCATGTCTACGCACATTATAAATGCCTCTATGGTTACACATTGGTTTGATACTATCAGTGCTCTCCCTTACGCTTTTTGATACTCTGTATAAATATTGAGTTGTGATTCTTTTTCCCTTCTCTATGCAACATCCTAAATGTTTGCATAAAAAGCATAACACATACAGTGATTACTCTGGCAGCATGCACCAATTTTTTGAAGACCACCAGTAAAAGGTAGAAGCACAAAATGTGCAGAATAATTGTCTTCCTGTGGATAGAGCTTGGGACAGTGTTGGCTTTTGGAATGGAGACATCGACTGAGGAGTATGAAGGAGCCTTCTGGGATGTTGGATGTGTTCAACATCTTGGTATGCATCTGGCTACCTGGGTAGGTATAAATGTTTTCCTATAAAAATCTACCTGCAAGCGGTACATTCCATACCTGTGCTCTTCACTGTCTTTGCATAGATCCATCTAAAAAGTAGAAAGAATCAGTTCCTAAAAGACCTGACATGTTGACCCCTAAAGAGTTGAAGAAAAACTTCATCTATGGAAGATGTTGGTAATGGCATCTTTTCAGAGGATGAGAATTTTCTTAAAATTTGGCAGTAGGAGCAGTAGGAGTGGACATATATGTTCACTCCAAGGGTAATTACTCGGCTAGCAGGGGGCCAAGTACACCAGATCATGTGCCTCTCAGGTCTCCAGTGACAACACCTGTACTGCAGGTATTAACAGCGATGCGTCTCAGTCATAGAGACCGTGAGGAAGGTTCTCCTTGCATGAAGATCACCAAGGGGTACGCTCAAGAGCAACATCTCCTGCGGTGGGATGAAGGAAGCAGGACCAGGTAGAGGAATAAATGGAGCTGTGATGCAGACAAAACCGTGATCTCATTTGACAGGGTTCTTTAGAGCTAGGCAGCAGCTAGGCACCCCCTTTTCTGTGGGGAAGAGGCTTTAACCTGGGACAACTGGACAGACGATCCCATTGCGAGCTATCAGTTTCTAATATTTCCAATAGAAGGAGGAATAAATGCTTCAGGTCTGATATATGGGATAGATCTGGATGGTGCTGGAAAATTCCACTACAGGATAGAGGCAAGAAATAAGAAACCAGACCTATGCTCACCCCTAACCATATTCTATCCCTCTATATGTGTGAGCTCTGAGTTTATGAGTTGGGATTGGAGTTATGCAGAAAAGTACAGGACTAGCTTATTGAAATGAGGACCTCATTTGGCATCCCAGACAGCAAGCCTGCAAATACCATCTAGCTAAAGAGAATCTGATGGCCTGAGGGAGAAAGCGAGAGGCATCTTCCTGGTCCCTCGTGTCCTTCATGCCCATGACCTCCTCAGTTGGGTCACAGCAAAGAAAGACAACTGGAGCTGCAGGCTCGTCCACCCAAGGGACATTCCCTTAAGTGCTGCCATGCCAGACAGAGAGGCATCTTTGTGCAGGTTGCAGAATGAGCTTGCACGAGGAGGCAGGAGTTAATTAGTGCATTTGGGGATGGGAAGTTGGTGACAAGCTGCCACTTTGCATTTGGCGGTTCCCTTTCTGAACAGGTGGCAACTGACTGACAGGCATTCTCTGAAGTGCGGGAGGACATCTGTGTTTTCCACACTGTGGAATATTGGATCTTACCAAGCCACACATTTGGGAGAACAGCTGAACTGCCTTTAAGTTCCTCATGTTATGGTACAAACAGCCACCTGATGCACAAACACGAGGGAGAGAGGCACAGCTTTCGCTGGAGCCAACTAAAGCACGTTTGCAAAACCTCAGATGGGAACTTTATGGATGGAAGCAACCCATGTGATAAGAGATTTCAGCAATGAAAAGAAGAAAACATATGAACAGGAAAAACGTTCACCTGTCACAAAAACATACACCAAATCAAACGGGCAAAGTTTTCTTGTACCTTCAACACACATGTATGTGCGCTATTCTGAATCCTTGGGAGAGAGCTGTTTCCAGTATGAAAAAACAAAAACTAGAAACAACCAGCTCCAAAGAAAAGCTACCCCAGCAAGCATAGGAAAACATCACATCATATAGGAGCTTCCTAATTCTAGAACAGTGCAGGCAGCTGCCTCCTTCTTCCCTCTCTGAAATGCGTTGGGAGAGCTAATGATTTATGGGTTAATGTCAATAATGAAAGCCACTGCTGGATGGAAACTGACAATCAGATTGGGCATCTAAATTAAACAGGAATATGAGTCTCTTTCGAAGGATCCATTACACTGCAAGAATTCCACAAAAGACATGATGGCATTTATTGAGAATACCTCAGAGCAGGGCTCAAACTGTGAACAAAATGGAAAATGTCTTAAAGAACTCTCAAAATTAATTAGAAAAATTAGGAAGGGAAGCCGTTGGGTGGAAAAGATGGGCACTGGGAAGGCCAGCCTGTTCCCCGGATGGGAAAGCCATGGCTGGCAGGAGCCATGCCTCGCATCTCTCCCTGAAAGAGAGGACCAAGGAGCAGAGCCACTGACGCTCTGGAAGGAACCCTGGAGCAGAAGAGTGGGGTTGGTTGCTGCTATACAGGATTTAAGAAAAAATTAAAAAAAAAAGAAGAACCATTTGTTTACTTTGATTCCCTGAACCCAGCCACAGTGGGTTATCTCCTTTCTGTTTCAGTCACAACCTCAAAAATCAAGAATATAAATGGGAACTTCTAAAAGGCCATTAAGGAAAGCAGCTTGGAAAGGAACATTTTCCCACTGGCTTTCTTTGACAAAGTCTTGTGTACTGTGCCAACAAGAGGTACCAGGAAGCATTTGGGAGCCCTGAACATCTACTGATTAAAAGCATTGGCTGGGAAACCTGAAAAGCTACTGAGATTGTTTCTCAAGCTTTCTTTGCACCTCTTGGTTCCAGTAACTGACCAGAGGGCCCGAGATGGGCCCCTTGCCCAAGGTAGTTGTAGATGCGGAGCAGTGGTCCATGAAGTGGCCTGGCCCAAGAGCTGTCCTATACCTTGTGCTGACTGATCATTCAGATCGTCGTTCATGAGGTGTGTGGCCTTCAGATCTGTCGAGGGGCTCGGAGTATCAGGAACCACACAGAAAGAAGGCCGAGCTATGAAGCTAGGAGAGAGCAGAAGTCACACAGTGCCGAAGCCAAGAGTCCACAGAGGTGAGGAACAGAAGATGGATTGCGGGTTGGTAGAAGTAGGAGTGGGACCTGAGGAGATGGGTTGGTAGTTTGGATACTCAGTGGCTTTGTGAAAGCAAGGCAAATCTCATGCCGTGCATGCCACTGTGCCACACATCTCAGTGGCTGGAGGAGCAAGAAGAAGGCCTGGTCCCCCCATGACATGAAGACCGGCTGCTAACACAGGGAGCCGCTGAGTGTCATCAAATGATGCCCCAGTTCTTTCTGATGCCCAGCTGTGTGCTTTGGGAAGCTTCTCGTGTCCTCGTTTCCCTGGGTATTGTTAAAGCAGACTCCATTAACTGAGATAAACTCAGATCCTCTTGGCTCCTTGAAATCCAGAAACAGCTTCCTGATACACTAGCATCCTAGTTCTAAACACAATAGCAAACCCCACTCATGGTGTGCTCTCTGGTGTGTCATGTCATGTGGCCTAGTGACGTGATGCTCAGGCCCCCTGGCTTGTGTTCATGCAGAACAGTTGGTCCCTTTCTGGATTTCTCAAAGGCTGTTCTGGTCAGAACTAGATGATATATCCCTAAAACGGGATTCGGCATGCAGGCCCCAGAGACCTGTAGTCTGGGAACACCCACAATTTCATCTGTGGCTATGATGATGAGCTAGAGGCTCTTGTTCAGAGGGTCATACTTGGCTGTCTTCATGTTTATCACATTCTAGGGTCTGCATGCCATGGTCACTTAGGTAAACAGCATCCATAGCCCAGGGTAGACCTAGAAGTACCTTTGCCTGAGGATGTCTGCAGTATTGGATACATTGACAACTACGGGCTTACTTCGGCTTTAAGGCGCAACTGTTCATGTGTACACAGCCTGGCCTATGTATATCACGTGGTTTAACAGGAGACCTGTCTGCAAAAGCAGTGGACCACACTTATCCGCTCTTGGTAGTGATGACTTCACGGTGGCACCTGCTGCATGAGACTGACAGCCACATACCCTTATCCTCTGGTCCCTAACCTGGCTCCCACAAGCTTTGATTACTAACATGTCAGTTACCGACAATGTTATGATTTAACTGATGCACCATTTCCTGAATGGGGGAATAAGGAAACAGGAACAGGGAACTGCCCCGGAAGAGCAAAGATACTGAATGCACAAAACTCATTGCCAAAGAAAGATGGAGGACGCTTCCTCCAATTTGGGAAAATGTAATCAACTAAATTGGATTAATTTTATATTAAAACCAATGGGTATACAATGGCCATGTTCTTATAATGTTTTTGATATCTTTCTTCAAAAGTAAAATAAGAAATCTCAAAGGGAAAGACTGGGGTTTATGCTTCTTCGAGAAAGAAATGAGGGTGATAGTTATTCATTGCCTTATTTAAAAGAAAATCCTCTTCTGCCCTAGAAATTGTTTACTGTTTTAAAGTAACATAGTATAAGTAGGTGGATGTAATAGGAAAATATGCTTATTGTTTGAGTGAATGGCAGGTTAAGGAAAGTCCCATGAATAAATAAATAGAAATGGAAAAATGGCTAGTTTTCTTATACCCATACTTCAACCATTTCTCTCTTTTCCCCTCTTCTCTCTTCTAAATATTCATCTCACTCCCATCTCAGCTTTGGGGAGAAAGTCTCATTTCAATCCTAGTGTTTTCTTTTAATAGCTGTAGAATAAAGCATGGCAGGCTGAGGAAGCAGAGCAGGAAAAGAAACCAGTGAACTCAAATTGAAGAATTCACATCAGCTTTCTTGAACGCGGGAAAAACAAAAACATCAACCCAAACCTCAACCCCCTGATTCTTCTCCAAACTGCTTTTCCTTTGATTTGCTTCTGCATCAGAGTCTACTTAAGCTTCAAAAACAATCTCTCCATTTCCCTAGAACCAACCAAACGCTGAGTGTGTGCAAAAACATGGTAGCATAAAAAAAAAAATAAAAAAAAAAGAAGATAATTACCAGAGGGAAGGAGGAGGAAGGAAAGAGAAGGAAAATAAAGAGATATACACAAGGGAACTGGGCCAAATGAAGACAAAGCAATGCACTTAACCCACCTGGAGAGCAAATCGGACCAGCAAGGCGCTCTTAGCCAATCGCCTGGGTCTGCGGCGGGGAGGAGAGTCGGCATGGGTTCATTTGGCCGAGGAGTGTGTTTCATAAACCTTACGGTGCAGCTATGAAAGCTATCAGGATCTTCCCACGTTTCCTGTCATTCCGTAGAGATTGGCTGCTGGAGTGTTGGGTGGGGGGAGCGGTGGGGAGTGGAGATGGAGGGGGAAGAGGACGGTTGGGTGGTTGAAGCGGGGACAGGCTCGGGTGGGAAGCGGAATCACATAGGAATTTATTTTAAGTGCATATACAAAATGAAACGAGGAAAAAAAAACCCAGTGTATTCCTTTTGGGTCATGTGAGGGAGCCACTGGCAAAGATAATATACGAGGGGAAAGAGAGAGGGAGAGAGAGGGGAAAATATAGAGGGAGAATGTGAGAGACAAATGCGGAGGAGGGGGCAAAAGGCTTTCTATTATTCGGGATACCGGTGTAGCACACTGAGGCAGCTGGAAGATTAAATTAAGTATTATATCTGCTGACCCTATTGCCATGGTTACCGGACAGCGGAAAATATTAATCAACCCAAGCCTTTTCAGATGAATGTCTTGAAGAAATACAATAAATATAAATATATATGTTTATCCTCCCTGCTCTGCTGTCTAAATACAGAATGGCAGCAGTGCACCACCTGATAGGGGAGATAAACACATGCAAAACACATCTGGCTGCTCAGGGACAGCTGACATCATCCACGGGCAGAGCCCATGAGCCGTGGTGGAGCTGACCATTGTGCTCTCTCCCTCTCTGTCTCTCTCTCTCTCTCTAACTGGCTTTTTTTCCTTGCCCTGTTCAATAATAAACTACCCTGTTTGGCTTGATTGCAAAGTTAAGGGGCCATTTGTCTCCTTATTCCAAGGAAAGCTATCCACTAACTACTTAGCTGGTTACCCCTATGCAAGGACTAAATCTGTCTATGCTGAGGTGAATATACAGAACCGTAATCTGGAGCCCAGCAGGTCAGGAGGAGAACGAAGTATCTCCAGTCTGTTTTGCTGTGAGTCTAAATGACCTAACACTTGACTACTCCTTAGCTTATACGAGGACTTCTGTGCTGGCTCTCAGCCTGATCATCTTGGAATCTCAGATTTCCGCCTTTCACTTTACTCCTAGCAGCAGACATTGTGAGACTGTCCTTCCTATCTTGAAATAGTCTGTCACTATTCCCTGTCAATACTTTGAAAAATTTGAGGAACTGCAGAGCAGAAACCAGGGGCAGGAGCAGGCCCACATTAACACAGACGGCTGCACTGGAGTAACCTTTCCTGGTCAGTGCACAAGGGGTGGTACTTTGCCCCTAGAACAATGTTCTCTCAGCTGCCATTCAATACTTTGAGTTACTACTTTGTGCAAAGTGTCCTGCTGGACAGCATGTGAGGGACACTAATGACATAGATTCAGGTGTTCCCACTGTAGCAGGCAGGGAGTTGGGAAGGTTGGAAGCTCACCTCATCCAAATGTCACCATTTTGTAGAGTGAAAGGATAGAAATCCAGACTCGGAAAAAACTTGCTTTTAGGCGATAGCTCTTTCACTATAGACTGGATCTTACAGAGTTTCCTCAGCCCTGGGCCTGGCCTCATCTGAGATGCCAAGTTTTTAACAGCAAGTTTCTGTATCTTTTTATGAGCTTCTACTGTTTCCCAAACTCCCAGGGTGCTGGGTGGATTAGATCTGGTACTACGGGATTCCTAAGAAATCAAATAATTAGGCTTGTCTCCATTTTTCCCACCTCACCTCCCTCTACCTCCTAACTCTATCTTACCCTAAATAAAGAGCATATTGTGGGAAAAACAGTCTTGGCATCAGATTTCTTTTCCCTGTTGAATACTTACATTCTTAGGTTAACACACAGTCCCAAGGAAATGCACTGAAGTTTAGCACGGCCCCGTTACAAGAATGTCCATGCCTTTTAGCCAGAATGATCTTCTTCTATGAGACCAAAGTGGGTCTCCATGGCAGGTCTGGCTCAGACACCCCCTTGCCAAGAGCCACGGGGTTTCAGATGGCTTTTCTCCTAGTTAAGCCTTCACGGCATGTAGCCCTGACCGAGACCAATCAGCCCTCTCCTTCTGCTTAGGTGCAATTTTACACAGTAGGTGACATTAACTCGGTATCTAAGTCCCCATGTGCAGCCACGGCAACCACAGGGTCTCAGCAGATGACAGGAGACAGCAGGTTGTATGATCCTGTAAATTATTTCCCCATAGTAACAGCGAGATTACACACTTTAATATGCATACGGCCGGAGAGAGCCCTCTTCCTGGCTGAACCAAGGCGATAATGTGTATTTTGTGTCTAGAAATCCATTCTAAACTGTGCAGCGTGTAATAGACAGCATTACCTCAAGGGCTCCAACATGACCCTTCTCATCTGGCTCCTTCCACGGACTTGCAAGTGGAATGCTGTTTCCTTCCAAGGGTCTCCCTTTGTCTCTAGGTTCTCTGGCTTTATACTGACACTCTTGGGATGTGTTCAGTGCCTATTCTGATTTTAGCAAGTCTTTTTGTCCTCCTGTCTGCCGACAGCTTTTTTTCCCCTTTAGATGGTCACGGTCTCATTCAGGCGGGTCTTTTATTTTGGGAAGAGGAGAGTGAAATTGAATCAGGAAAGAAGGAGGGGGATTTCAATAGTAAAACAAGGGAATGTAGACTGTAGTGCATCTAGAAGAGATTCTGGGATTGTGCTTACTGAGTTTATGAGCCAGATCCCTTTCAGTTCACAACAAAACAACTCTCATCCATAGTGAGTTCCAGAAGAACCGCTTGAGCCAGGTCATCTGTCTGCACCCCAGCACAGACCCACAGTGAAGGGGGTACTGGATTTTATATCAGGGAATGCATGAAATTCAGCGTTGCCACTTTTTACTTGTGTAATTACAGAGAAATGTTTAATGTTTCTGATCTGTAGCCACCCCTTCACTAAGACGAGATAATTCTAATGAGCTTACAAACTTTTATAAGATTGAATTTGACTAGTATCCGAATATAATAGATGTTCAACAAATGTTTGGCCTGAGGCAGGAGGCAAGGATAATATAAACAGTCCTTTGGAAAATACTTATGGTTGATAATTTTGTATTGATGTAAAGTGACTTCCCCCAAATGCTCATTGATCCTATTAGCAAAACAAACCCATGACAATCCACCCAGCACCCTTGCAATAGCTAATCAAGGATCACAAAGAGGGTAGCAAATGTGTTCTGTCTGTAGTATGTAGGAGTATTTTTGCAAGGCCTCAGCTTCCTTTCTGAAAGGTGTCAGGTGGACCATGTAGGAATAGGAAAAGCTAGGTAGCGTGGCCGAGTGTTCTAAGGAATAGAAAGGTTCAAGTGTGACCAGAGAGCTTTGGAGGAAATGTGTATTTAGTATGTAAAAAAGTTAAGTTTGGTACAGAGGGCCACTTTCTGTCTTTCTTTTCTTTTGTCCCTTCTATTTTTTTTCTTTCTCCTTTTCAAAAAAAGAAGAAAGAGAAGGTGGAGACAGGCTCTGGGGAAAATGATCTGCGATGGGCTCCTCCCCGAGGGTGAAAGGGTCTTAGACTCACATAGACGTGCCGCTCCTTGGGACTGTCACCGCACACATGCGAGTTACGCAGAGCAGAGCCCGAAAACAAAGCTTTCATTTTATCACATGGAACCAGTTAAGGGAAATAGCGCAAGCTGAACTTTGGACAACCCTGAATCATACCCAATTTATTCTCCATCATCTAACAAGTCATCATCAAAAACAGGCAAACCCTGTCCAAAGAGAATAGTACACATCAGAAATATACACAGATACTATGGTATATTATTGTCCAGATGGGAATGAAACTTGTGGCTTAGGAGATACAGGCCTTAAATGGTAAAAGCAGAAGCAGAGTATGCCTCCTCCTTTGTCAAAGAAGGCTGTGTCATTGAAATTCTACCAAAATTAGAACTGTGCCAAGGGTCTGTGATGTTGTTTAAATAGATCTTGGGAAAAAGATATCCCTGTACCAAACCTACAAAGACTCAAATATTTTTAACACTCAGGCACACTTTGTATTCTTTGGTGGACAGATATCCAGTGGCAGTGGATAAAATCCATCCCAAATGTGGCTTCATGGAGAAATGTGAATGCACAAAATTGATAATAATGAAATGGACAATTTGAAGATCTCTCCTCCCCATGTATAGCCCCTTAGACTCTGGCCTTGCTCTTCATGGGAACAAATTGGATGGAATAATGGTTATGGGAAAGGAATATTCTCATATTTGGGCTTTATTGGTTCTGTTTCTTCCCCATCTTAAGAACTTCTACATACCCAATGAAACCCAGACCCCTATGGTTTTGGAAATGGCACAATCACACACTACCATCGTTACTATGATTTTGCTTCCTCACTCTCCCATACACACACCACTATCACCAGCAGCACTAGTCCATCTGCCCGTGCCTTCTCTGTGGGGGCTCTGATAATCTCCCATATTTCTCACCACTCCCCCTGACCCTGGACAGACAGTTTGTCTTTCTTTCCCTATCCCCAACATGCCCAGCACGTCCATGGGAGATCTTTGCACAAGCTGCTTCCTCTGTCTGGAGCCTGCTTCCTAGGAGCTTGGTATGGTTGGCTCCTCCTTCTCATTCTCATCTTGACTCTAAGGTCACCTTTTCTGAGAAGGTGATTACCCTTGATTACCAAACCTTGAGCCACTGTCTAGCCACTTCCTGGTATATCATTGTTATGGTTTGTGTCTGGATGTCCCCCCAAAGCCTCATGCAGTTATGGGGCTGCCTTTCAGAGTTTATTATTGATCCATGGTCCAATGCTGAGATTATGGGTGTGAGAGCTACACCAGCCCTGGGGCGGGTAGTTTGCATACAATGTAAGGGAGGGAAAGAGACTTGCTTGCTGCTCCTCCATTTTGCTCTTGCTGCTTTTGCTATCTTCCACCACCATGAACTGTTGCCCTTTGCCATGTGCCACCCTGGCTTGGAGCCAGCTGATTATGGAATGAAACCTCCATAGACTATGAGCTAAATAAATTTTCCTTCCTTAATTCTGAGTAATACCTGACTTAATTCCTTAAGTCAGGTATTTTGCCTCACCAATGACAGAAAAGTAACTAAGACAATCATCTTACCTTAGTTCCTCTCATACCGCTTAGCACTCTACCACTTTTTGTGTTTCTTCATTTTTTCATCCCCCTAGATTGTGAACTACACGACAGTATAGACCTTGTCTGTCTCTTATGCTACTGCATCCACAGCATCTAGATGCTAGTGCTTAATACATTTGTGCTAAATGAATGCTCCAGCCAGGTGTTCATCTCTTGCTGTTCATTCTGCCTTCCCATATCCTGGTGTGCAGGTGGTACCCTACAGAACTCCAAAGAGAGCAACCTACAACTTGGTGATGTGAATGGTAGCCCACAGAGTTGAGCAGTATCCAGCCTGAACAACCATCAAGGGCATCAGTTCAGAGTTCTGTTTACCAGGGAGAGAAATCAGGAAGAGTTCATCTTTTCCTTCATCTCTAGGAAGAAAAGTGTTGCTCTGTGATGGCCAGTTTCATGCCGCTGTATGCCCTAGTGCTTGCAAAAGTCCTTACAAGTAGACCTCAGTGGGACCTGTGTAGGGCAACTCATATGCACCCCTTCACTTCTTCTCTACTGCCTCTTCCAAACATGAGTGAGACAAGCAGGTCTGCACAGGTGCAACCAGACAGTGCTTTAAAGCCTTGGGATATACATCCTACCTTTGGCTGTGGGCTTTGACGATGTCAAGTGAAGCACCTGGAGGAACTTACCCAGCCTCCAGGAACTTGGCCAGCTGCCTTTAACTTTCTCTAAACCAGGAAAGCAGTTCTGAGACTGAGCTTGGAACCTCCAAGTGGGATGAAACACCATTTGGTTATGGCAATGGCCAACTCCAAAAGCTTCAGCCTCGTATTGACTTTCCCTCCCTCCATGTCTCCTTCCCAAAGTCCCCTCCTTCCTACTGTGACACACTCCCCAAATAACCCCTCTGCTCCTTTCTGTGGGAGAACGCTGGCCAAGGAAGCTGGTACCAGGTGTGGTGATAGAACCGACATGAGCATCACAGTTACTAAAATTCTCATATGTGGGAGACAGGGATCATATGTAAACAAAAGGCAACCCATGAAATTGTAAAATTTGCCTGGCCTTGAGAAATGGTAATGGACATTATGGAGTTGATTCATTATAATATTATGGAGTTGCATGGATTTTGTTAACTGTTGTGGAAACCATCCAAAACTGATACACTCAGATTAGACAACTATCAATTCCAGGCAGTGTGAAAACCTGGGTGTCTCAATGGAAGCACTAGAGGAGACCTTGAATTCTAACATGGCAGATAGAGCTAAGAATCTGGTCCCCAGTATAATTCGAAGGATAGAAGACTAAATGCAAAATCTTATCAGAGTGCCTATGCCCAAATTAGGAATCTGAAAGAGAAAGAATGGGACCTTGAAAACTGAAATGCAATAACTGGGTAGATAGCTGATCCTAAGAATCTTGAATTTTTGGATTTCCCCAATCACCTATAGCTGACAGAAGCATATTTAAGCCCTTTGTTGGAAGAGAGTAGCTTCCCCTTACCTGACCTCACCTGAAAACATCTCACCTGGAGCAGTTTCCTGTAAGGTCAGACGTCTGATCCTCAGTTCACTCCCTCTGCCCTTCTTTGCCTATAGCCTGATAACAGGGTTAATGCTCAGGGGAACTCAAGTGGAGAAATAATGTTTCTTGCTCCAGGATGAAACAGTTTATGTGCAGAAAGAACTGCAGGAAGTGGAAGATTTGTAGTGGAACGCGGACCTTCCATGAGAATGGACCTAGACTTGAAAAGGGCGTTGGAACAGCACTATAGGAAAAGAGGACAGGTAGGCTCTAGACTGGAGTAAGAAGACTCTGATATGACTCAGGCTCAATGCTGGCAAGGACACCTGCAGCCAGTCTTAGTACTTTTCAGTACTTTCTAGAAGCTTGGGCATCATGATGGCCACAGGGTAGAGAAGGAAAGCTGCTTTGGCACTGCATTCAGGAAAGGGTCAAGAGACGGGAATGGGTATGACACAATAGATTTATTATCTGAGACTGTAGAACACACCATCTAACCATGTTTCCTGGGAGGGCCCAGAGGATGCTCCATCACTAACTCATTGGCGGCTGTTCTCTGTGGGTCAGGGTGGATGAGAAGAAATGCCATCACAGAACAGGGTTTCCCAGTATAGGGAAGATAATAGGATACTTGACTGATGGTGGCCAGATAATGGTACTTAATCATTGAGGCAGGAGGATTATAATTAATGTAACGAGCAAGGAGGCTTAAATGGTAATCAAAGAATAGTGGACATGGCTAAAATTCATGTCCCAGTGGGTGACATAAATGCACAGTTCTTTGACAAGCAACCCCACGGTAACACTGAACTCTAGCAGTAACTGGGATTTGGTCTTGAGGCCGTGACTATGTGACTGAAGATGCTCTTCACCAGCTGGGCATTAGATTCATTGTCTTATAAGGTTGGATAGGCACAGCACCAAACCATTCTACAACAGAATGGTGAGACATTCAGGATCAGGCCTGAGAAGGTCCACAGTTACCTGAACAGGAGGCCCAGGTCCCCACACCTACTAAATCTGTTGCAACAGCTCCCTAAATCTACACTATTTGTCCCATGATAGGGGCATTTCTCAGTAACCAGCTAATGGATGAGGAAGGAACTTGGGACCAGTTCATAGAAACACTAGTACAACCTGTTGGTGTAAACTATAAATGATCTCATAGCTACCCTCAGGGATGGCCCGGGAGACAGTGGTGATAGGTAATTCTCCCATAAGGAAGAGCTCTGAGTTGGGCAACAGGTCAGTTTTGGGTGAAGACAAAATGGTCTGAGACATGGACATACAAATATCCCTAAGCAGGAGCAAATGCCCTGATTTTCAGGAGTCTGGAAAGATTAGAAACAAGGGAGTATGAGAAAGAGATATATGGGGGATTAGCAGGAAGTGCATGAGTGCATGGGTGTGTATGTATGAATGGATGGATGGATGGATTTATTTTTTTTGTTTTGTTTTTGTCTCATGCCTGCCCTGGAGCAGGCACTGAATAAGCAGGAGGGTGCAGCCATTCTGGTCCTTAGCTATGACAGATGGAAAGCTCCACAGAAACAAGAGGGGTTTGCAGTGGAGGGGAAGGTATCACAAGGAGGCCAAAATGAATGTGTCTGTGTTCATTTGGCAAATTCCATGACGATTTCCACTGCTAACAGTGGCTTCCACTTATTGAGGTGTGTAGCTTGCTAAATACTATACTAAGAATTTTATACCTATTTTCAGTTTTATGCCTTGTAATTACACTGTGAACTAGGTACTATTATTAAGTACCACTTTTTACATGAAGAAGTCGAACATTATGGACCCTTCTTCTATACGTTCACTAGTGACACAATTACTGGTTAAGAACAAACTTTACATCTATTATGTAATAATCAATGACTCTAGGAGATATACTATGCTTCTTATACAAGTGACAGATTGAAACTCAAATACCATGTGATTTAGTCACCAAAGCCTTAATGATCTGAGACCAACTCCTGCTGACACACTGTGTGTTTCCCCTGTTCCTTGCCTAGAAGTCTGACGGGGGAGGTTGGAGGGAGACGGCTACTGAGCTTGATAAGACTGTTATGAACGAATGAGTGAGTGAGAAGAACTAACTGCTCAGGTATCTGATCTATATAATGAAGCTTACCATCCCTACCTTCTTCCCTTCCTCCACTCTCCTCCCCAGAATGCTTTGAATCCCACCAAGGCCAGGGAAGCATAACTTCTGAAGACCCCCTTTCCACACCAATATCCGCATAACTTTTATTGACCTAAATCAGATTTGTTTATGCAGAGGGTAGTGCAACTGGGGCTCATCTTATCATCTTTTTGTTAAATTTCCCAGGCTGCCAATTAGCAATTCTGTACACCCAGAGATGTGCAGAACACACCATGCTAACCCAGAGCAGAATGTAGTGGTTAATGGTAACCAAGTCAAATATGTAAAAAGGTTCCTGAACAACAAAGATCGGGTAGAGGCCTGAGGCCACAAAACAGAGCTTAAACTAGTATCCAGAAGGAGAAGGAAGAGAGAGGAGAAAAACAGAAGGAATAAAGAAAAGACAGGGAAGGCAAATCCAAGAATCAGCAGATAAAGTTTCTTTAGAAGTATGTAATGGAGAAGAGGCTGGAAAATAATCCCTTGAAATGATTTATGGCTAGGAGGAATCTGGGACTATTTAAAATCTGTCACGGAGGAATCTGGGACTCTATTTAGGAGGCGTTTCTTTAAGCTGTAGCTATGTCTAACCATTTTGATCATCTGACCAGCTGTTTAAACAGCATGATTGCGTGGCTAGACTGATGGGCTACATCAGTCAAACAAGCACATCTGGAAGATGATGTAGAGTTAGTCAAAATATTACCTTCTCTGCACAAAGGCAAACACATTGTTTCCATTGGTCACTTGCCATTCACAGAATATAACAAGGAACTAAGTAATCCCCAGGAAATAAATTCACATGCAAAGACAGAAAGCAGGAGGAATCTTGTCAACACCTCTCTTGCTAGCCCTTCACCATCGCTTGCTGGACACTGACCCATGGGTTCTTTTAAGAGTACAATGCTGGGACCTATATAAATCCATTTTGGAGAATTAAATCACACCAAACCCCAATGCTAGGTAGGAGCACTGTTAGAAAAGAGAATAGCATTAAATGGCTGCCTAGCTGGGGCTGCAGAGAGGAAGTTTAGGCAGCAAGTTCTTCTTTATAAGCAGGGCTTGAATTCTACCATGGCTGATGTCCATCAAACTGTATGGTCAGAAAATACTCTGTGTATGTGTGTGTATATGTGTGTGTGTGTGTGTGTGTGTGTGTGTGTCCATACTTATATGTAACTGCACACAAGAAATACACACACAGAGACAAATATATTCAAGTACCAGAGTCTGTCATGTTCATACTGCATGCAAAGTTGATTGTTGGAATGTTTTGTTGTACATGTCATGTAGCTACAATAAAATAGTGATTAGAAATTTCAAGTCCCACCTCACTGCAAGTTTGCTCAGACCCACTTCCTGCTCAGCCCTTTCTCTAGAATGAGTTCAGAGCACTTGTAGAACATGAGGTATTTTCATTTGGAGATCAAAACCTGGGGCCATTATATCTAAAGCCCAAATCATCACTTTCTCCCTAAATCAATTTCCTCTTCCCTTATTGCCTTCTGGCTTTCATGATGTGAACTCCAGCGACAGGAGCTTTGTCTGACTTGCTCACCACTGTATGCACAAGGTTAAGAGCAGTGTCTGGCATGCAGTAGGTGCTCAATAAATGTGTGGTGAATGATTTGGGTAGATGATACATAAAGGAACACCCCTGTCACTATCCTCCCTGCTATAGGTCTCATCTCTGATATGTTTCTTTCCAATTACATGTCAAACCCTGCCATTTTTTCTTCAAAAGGCTTGTTTGCATTTATTTACCTATCTGAGTTGATGAAAGAAAAAGCAAGATGAAATGTGCTTGATAAACTGAATACACCACATGCATTAGGGTAATTATTTTGCCTTTTGCCTGCCAGCACCCTGATTGAAGTCCTCATCATCCGACCACAACCCAAAAGACTGACTGGCCTGCTTTCTTTCATTCTCCCTTCCCCTCCTTCCCGTATTCCCAATGTAAGTGATACCTTAAGGCACAGTGATCCTTACAGTTCTCCACCATCCACCACCTTCAACAAGAAGCTATCTGTGGTCTGCAAGACCCCAAAATAACTGAGACCATCCATATTTGGGGATCTTCACATGCTTTTTCCTCCATCTTTCAGTCATTTCCATTGTCCTAGAAATCTTTATCATCTCATCTCCAACAGGAATGGTTATCTCTTTTTTCACCATGTCTCATCTTTTTCCATGTACATAGATACAATTCATGGATGATAAGTGCACAGATGAATGTCCCTTCCCACCTATGCTTGCAAGTCTCATTCACGTCTCAAATGCCATGTCTATCCTAACAGCCTTCTTGGGCGACTATCTTAGTTGATACAGACCTTTAGGCAAGCAATCTGAGGTAGTGTATAACTTGTTGGGGCTAAACAGCAAAGAGCAGTAGAGGAATGTTTCACAGAGGCAACTGTAGAAAAACACCAGAAATGATGCACAGCAAATGCCTGAGACTATCTGACTTGTGAAGACAGAGAGCTGGGGTATTTATACCCCAGTGAGGTTATGGATTGAGTGCCAATGGGGAGAAGAGGAAAATGTTAGTTTCTTATCACTTTCATCTGCCCCAACTGCATAAAAAGTCCTCAGGCACCAAGACATAGAATCTGAATAATTCCATTCCAAGTAGTCCTGTCTAATAGAAATAGGTTGAGACCTGAACATATAATTTTAAGTTTTCTAAAATCCACATTAAAAAAGTAAAAAGTAATGTCAATAGTACATTGTATTATTATTCATTATTATCATATGTTTTACTCAACACAATGTATTACCTAATATATTATCATTTCAACATATAATCAATATAAGCAAGTTATTGAGCTATTTTATCTCTTTTGGTACTGAGTTCTGAGGTTTTGAAATCTGGGGTGCATTTTGTTTGTAAAGCACCTCTCAATTAGGACTAGCCACGCCTTCTGGCACTTATTAGCCATGTGTGGCTAGAGGCCCCTTTATTGGATAATGAAGGTCTGAACAAGCCATTCAGAGCAAGTGGGGCAAGCACCATTGCTAGTCACTGAGAGCATCTCGTTCTTTTGATTGACTATTTAAGGTGAAGTACTAATTTAAGACTAAGACACTGTTTAGAAATGCTCTTTACTTTTTCATGTGGTTAGGTCTGATTTCCCTGAATAACAAAGCACACCACTAGGACCTACTTTTGCTATCTTTCCATTAGTTCCTCTTTAATTGCCTTGTTTCATTAGCTTTTGTGAAATGATTGATTCTGAGGTATCACCTTATCCACAGGTCCCTAACCTTGGGTAGGAGAAATCACTGTTCATTTCCCACTCTGGGAATCAAGAGACCACCTGTCACCCAAAATTTCAGCAGAGGGGGAAAGTTAGCTCCCAGGCTGGCATCTGGGAGACTTTCCGTGGGGACAAATGTACTTAACTGCTACACAAGAGACAAGAATTTTAAAGATCCCTAAAGGTGAAGATGCAGCAGAGTCCTCCAAGAACAAATCTGAATATTGTATACTTTCCTAAAAGAAAACAAATTTCCATCTATCCCATCTAAATTATCAGCCTGGGCTATGTTCTCTCCCATCCTCAGCCTGTGGTTTGCCTTCATTTCTGAGTCCAAAGAGGGCTTTGGACTCAGAAATGAGTCTTTGAAAAGCATTGTATAGGCACTTGGTGACCAGCTGGCCATGAAAAGGTTAATATGTCCTCCCAGCTAAGCAAAACAGTAGCCATTACGCCACGGAGCAAGAAGCACTGAGAGAGAGAGATCTGTGGCATATGAGAGGCAAAGCAGGGAAGGCAAGGAGATTTTGCGAAGTCTAGGGATGTCTCAAGGCCCTAAGTGATACACATTGTCTGCTAATGAAACATGTGAATTTCCCAAGTCCTGGTTAAGTAAGCAGGTGGCTATTAACATTGCCAAGCCCATCGACTTCTCAGGGAAAAAGAAACCATCTCCTGACTTGCAGGAAATTCAAATTGACCCATCCTTCTTTGATCTCATGCCTAAGATAGTTATTTATGACAAAAAAACCCCACCTGAAAAATCAAAAGATGCAAAGTTTCTATTGGAAAAAAAAGATTTTTTTGCATTGTTGATTATAACAGCATTCTTTCCTTCTTCATTTATCTAAGATTAAATGTACTACATATACTTTATGTCTCTTTATCAGACATTTCCACAAATTTTCATTTTTAAACTTTTTTTAATCTACATTTTGCTACAATCATTTGTGCTTTAATTATTTGGCTTTTTCCAAAAGAGATATTTCTTTATTAACTACCTTCCACTCTTTTCTACTTAGGCCAATGATTCATTCTTATTTACAAATTGTCTGATTTTTATCATGCACCTTTCAATCCTGTATCCTTCATTTGTAACTTGGTGGAGGGGAATTTCATTTCTTTCCATTTTCTATCTCCCAAATGAGATCATGATGCTCATGTCACCTATATTGTCTTTTCTCTCTTCACTAGAGCTTTCTTCCCAGGGACCTCACTGGTTGGCACTTCCAGAAGGCAGACCCAACAGTCCCCTGTTTACATACTCCTACTGGTGTAGGCTGAAGTGGTCTTATCACTACACCATGGTCCATTTCTACCAGGCATTGTTGCCACCAAGAAATCATTTGGGTGAGATCATGCTCGGGCATGGAGGAGGCATTCTTCACAGACTGCTAGGATGTAAGGTTATTTCACTTTCAAAACAAAAATTTCTAGGAAGTGAGGTAGGTATATTAGCACTGTGGTTAGACTGAGAAAAAGGGATGCTTTTTTTAGAAATTAAAATTATGGTATTTTAGGTACAAGGCAAGGCACATAATTAAAGATGAAAGAATATACAGAAACTGCTGCCTCTTGGGGTTGGTTTCTACAGACACATTGTAAACTTGATTTGCTTTCCTGCCAAGCTGGTTTTTTTAGAAATTCACATTTGGGATGGAAAGTGAGGTTTTCTTTTAAGGCAATAAATCAATTTTTAGAAAGTTGCTTCAAATCTCACTTTAAAAAAAGTATTTAATGGAATACACTTGGTCTTTCCAGAACTGCTACATTTTATGTTCGTATGTCATCCCCAAAGTTCCATTTCCTGAAGCTTTGCCTAAATTGCACCAAATTCTCGCAATTAAAATTGAAATCACATCATCTTTACCTCTATATTGTATTCTTTTGTGTTTCCTTTTCATGAGCACATGTGTGCAGTACACAGTGATTAGCTCACGGTGGGGATGTGGTGTACCTAACACAGCTTCATTCTTTCCACGTCCTCTTTCCCTTCTCCCTCTCCCTTCGCTCCATCTCTTGGTCTCCTTCCCATTCGTAAACTCTGTACCTCTACTTTCATGTATTAAGTAAACAATAATGGTGAACTTTCACGACAGCAAAAGATAGATTTTGGGAAATTGTAAAATTTAAAATTACAAAATAATTGTCTTGGTAAATTTTCTCTCATAAATGCTGAGTTCCTTTTTCAATGGGCTTAGACAAGCAGCCGAGTTGCTATTAAAAAATTCCCATCCAGCTTCCTCACCTCTCAGCCCCTCTGCTGTACAAGAATCTTCTCTCTCCACTCATTATTTCTACAAACGTCTGGTATTTAGGACGTGTATGTAGTAAGTGTGAAATAAATGTTTGTTGAATGAATAAACCAAATTATCTATAGAGTTAAATGCAAATTTAGACAAAATCAACTTAATTTAACAAATATTTATTTAGCATCTATTATTTACACTGAAGAACAGATGATTATAAAGACATGGCTCCTGCCTTGGAAGAGTCTATAAAATAATACAGGGGAAAGAAAGACAGAGACTATTCTATATCAAATTAATAATGGTAATTTGTCAGCATGAGCTAATATCCCTGAAGAGAAAGAAGATATAAACTCTAAGTCAAGGTTAGAAAGTCCAGGAAAACTACCACAAAACATAGGGCGCAAAATACACTTTCGAATCCTATAAACTCTAGAATACCAGATATAACATTTCAGAATATCATAGTGTCAAAAAAAGCAACAGCAAATAGATAAAATATTCCAAATAGCTACCTTCTTTTCAAAGCAGTTAGGTGATTCTTGCCTTCAATTATTGAGCTTAAACTAGTCTGATTGATTTTTGGTTGCTTAATTGTTTCACGGGTTCCTGCTATATAGGAGATTACAGTGCAAATGTGAAAATGGCTTTCACACTATAGTTGAGGAATCTCATCAATAGATATAGAAAATAATGCCTACCTTAAAGAATAATTATAAAGAAAGAGCTTGGAATAGAGAGTGGGATATAGTCAAGCCTGATAAATGAGAACTGCCATTAATAATCGTATAATAGTAACAATAGCAAAAATCATGTGTTCTACTCAGTATCCACTAACTCTGACTGAACCTACCAGAATAGCACTGGTAATCTCTTACTTACATAAACAGACAAATCCTACACACCCAAAAGCAGGTAGAGGGTGGGGTGGTAATATCTCTTCCTCACACTGATTCCCATACTTGATCTGTTCCCTGTTCATCCATATCACTCTTCTGTCCCATGATATCTCTCGTGGACACCTTTATAAGAGATCATAGTGAAAGATTGGAATCCGGGAAAACTCCAAGGAGAATAGCTCTCCTTGCTAGTTGGGGCTCTGTTCAGAACGGTGGATGCTGTTACAGACCACATTTTTTCCCTTTTGCTTATTCTAATGCCTACTTTTTCATTCATAAAAGTAGCAGTTTCCCAGGTCCTGGTCTTTAGAATTCCAAGTCTACAAAAGAAGTATTTCCCCATAAGGAGGAGGATTTCATAAGCTTTGATGAAATTGCCAAGTCCCTCTTTCTTAGGCAAAAAAAAATCTAGCAAGCCTTCATGGAAGTCTTGGTTATCTAATGATGCACAGAAGCTCTGATTGTCACTTAAATATGCCTTTACTTAACGGATATGGGAAGAAGAATTCATTATTATTTAATCAATGGCGTTTGGCAGCAGAGCATGAATGTCTATCGTGTTTGAGCCTAACAAGAGCAAAATTTAAAAACATTGTGAAAAATTGGGGACTCATACGTTAGAAATTCGTGTGGATTTTTTAAAAGTCCTTAAAATTACAAACATAGCTGGAGAAGTTAGAGACACATCAGGAAACAGGCGTAGCACGAACCTCTTTCAAAGCATTGTTACAGAGATTAACACAGCTCTGATCTCCTTGCTTAGCAAGTGCCTGTTCCATTGGATTCCGATTTTGACACTTAGTGTGGATCTGATCTGGCCACGTTTCTCTTCATCTCACTTGAATGGGGTCTGCTGAAGGATGAGAACAGCTCCTAGACAGGCTTTGTATCTCCAGTTCCTGGGGCATAGCCCAGGGACTGGCACAGAGTCACGATTCAGAGAAAGAACCAATGAATCGTTGCAGAGGGAGGTCTCATGGGAGTGGAGGAGCAGGGCACTCAGCAGCCTGCCTAGGTGAGCCCCTGAGGTGGAACTTAATACAGGAGGGCCTGGACCTGCAGGGGGACAGTCACTAAACCCACCTCCCCTTGCTGTCAGCTTGTGCCTGGGGGCTTCTTGACACCCAGGAAGTGAAGCTTGGGGTCCCATGTCTCTTATACTAGGGTAGTTAGTATACTGCATGACCTCTAATAGAATGATTTCAGATTTTTTATTTGAACATTTTTAAAAGGTAAACCAATAGTCAAATGCAAGCTACTTAGTAAGCAACTTTGGAACACAGCACCTGCTGAGTACGATGAGATCTTGTATCACTCTAATTTAAACCTTAACATGGTGGCTATGATCTCTCTCTCTTCTCTGTCTCTCTGTCTATCTCTGTCTCTTTCTGTCTCTCTCTCTCTCTCTCCTCTCCTCTTTCTCTTTCTTCCTCTCTTCAGTACTGCAAATTGAGCTCAGAGCCTACACTGAATTATATCTCCAACCCTTTTTTATCTTAAACAGTCTCACTAAGTCACTGAATTGCCCCGATTGGGCTCCAATTTACAATCCTCCTGCCTCAGCCTCCCTGACTACTGGGAATACAGGCATGCACCAACACACCTGGATGTTGTGTCATTTCTGAACTGGCTACCAGATGTGTCCTCACTAAATATGCATGCTCTGCCAGTGGTGCCACCTTAGAGGCAGTCTGGGTGCTGTCTTCCCAGGGCAAGGTGGTTCACCCTGTATGTCCAAGTTCACCAGCACTCACGTGAGCATGCTCCACAATGTGGGTGTTTTCACACCCTCACATGGCAAAATCAGCCTTGCAAAAGGCTGATGCTTCATGCATTTCACTGCAATCCATGTGGTGCTGGGGAGATAAGAAAGAAAGCTGTGTTTTCATATGTGAATTCTGAAGGAAGGAAAGACAAAACAAAATTCCCTTTCCTTGGTTTTTCTTGCTTCTCACATTCACCTCACAGAGAATTCATCCTTGTCTCAAAGAAATTCTATCCATTAATATTATTGGGGGGGGTACCAGGAACGGAACTCAGGACCCCGTGTTTGCCAATCAGGCACTGTGCCACTGAGCTAAACCTCTGGCCTCTATCCATTATTAAAACAAACTTACAATGTTTAGTTGTATGTGTTCAGACCTCTATCACTGAAAATATATATTCAGGGATGGTTTTTTAAAAAATTCAGCCAACTCACTAGTCATGCTAAAGGGGATGAGGGATTGATTTTGACAACTTCCATTAAAAAAAAGCAAAGGAAACTTTCAAAATCTCCCTTATTTCAGTTTGCAAACTCTTCAGGTAAATAGTAGCCTTATCTTGAAAACAATGTATTAAAATAACGTCACTCTGGCAGTGTGACATTACCAGCTACTTACCATGGCTCCTTGCTTGTGCCAGGAGCCATGGTAAGTAGTTGGCATGAATCTCTGCATGCAGAAAGGACAAGAAGCTGAGAGATTTGAAGGGAGTCATTTCTCATCTGTCCGCCATTTCCTCCCATTGGCCAGTGCAAGCCGTCTTTATGGACACCTCCTATGTGCAAGGCATAGCAATCCTGACGTTTTTTATACAGAAACACCTTCTTTTCCTATTACTTGGTTTTCTCCCTCAGAAAGTGGTAGGTAGTCTTCTAGAATTACAGAAATGTCATGCTAGGAAGTACTGTGGAGATTAGTAAGTCTAACCCCTACATTTAAAATTTATAGACTCTGATGGTCCCCAAGAGTGATGATTTCTGCAAAGCTGATGTTTGAGTGAGGCATGGCAGGAGAACTGCCACACAGAAGGAGGCCTCTGACTTTCAGTTTTGTGGTTTCTACAGTGAGAACATGTGCAGAAAAGCAAGATGGTAGAAGGCCAGAGTCACCTCTGTGGTAGGTCCATTCATAGCAGATCCAGAGAGCCAAGAACCAGCTCACTTGTCATGTTCTGAACATTGAATGAATGAATGCATCCCATGGCTTGACACATCTCTTCAGTTATATATATGGAAAGCATCCCACTGGCTGCTGTAAAGATTTCAGGGTAAACCTGATACAGCCCTGCCTTCTATATGCTCCCCTACCCCTAAGGGTAACATCTTGCTGTGAATCATATTAGGATCAGCATGTATGTGGTCACCTTGTATTTTACTAACCTGCCTTTACTGGTGCTTGTGTCTTCAGGGCATTAATTTTCTGAATTTTTATGCAGTCTTTCCCCAGGTAGGCTGAAAACCCAATGTACATTTGTGCTATTTCATGGAGACCCAAGCTGTCTGGGCAATTAGACAGATACTCTCCTTATTGTCTATTTCCTCCTGCTAGTACTCCACACAGCTTGGTGACATAGGGACTGTCCCCAAGTTCAAGGGTGGATTGGGACCAACAGAAAGACTTGTGCTATACAGATCCCTGGAGAAAGAATTTTTCCTAGGTATTGAAAGCACTGTTCAGAAATGACAAACAGACCCATGTGCCAAGCAGAGAGCCTGCAAGATGGAGTAACCACAAGCCGACTCCTTCCTCTCTCCTCCCCTGAAGAGTCCTGTTAGTGATTTCTTGCCCTTAAAATTTGAACACTTAGTGGTCACTGTTGAATGTCTACATGCTTGAGAAAACTCAGGACAGATCAAAGCTATGCCATTGCATTTACAAAGGTTGCACACAAAATCTAGTCATCGTAGCTTGAAAGGGTGTGCAAAGGTATGTGATTCATCTGCTGCATCTTAGCTAGTGGGATGCATTTCCCTCTGAATTCTTTTGCAAACCCAGCTATAATATAGTAAAACAATGAAAAGACCATCTCACCAGAAAAGAGCTCTTAAAATTCACTTCCTTAGTTTCAAGATGAGCAAATAGAGGAAGAGGAAGGGGGTACGAACTGTAAGAGGACATGCGGTACTTAATTTCAGGTACAGGTAACATTTGTCTTGGTATGAGGGTATAATTTCAGCTGCACACCAGTGTACCCCTAGATACCACTAGGTCTAACTATACCCCCCTAAAAGGTAAAAAGGATGAAAGTCCCCACCTTTGTCTATTCCCCTCAGGACCAGCAGCCAATATCTGCCTGACCTCCTAGAAAGACCCAGAAAAGGTTTGGGCTTAATCAATTGTGCACAATACACCCTTTGCAGCCTTTTAATATTTCCAGTAATTTTTCTCTTATGAGTTTTGAGCTAACATAATTCTCAAGGCACTTCCCTTTTAAGCCTTACATCAGCAGAGGCAAAGGCAGTGGGCTCGGAGACAAAGCGGGGGAGAGTCAGGCGCACGATTTACCCCAAGCTCTGGCTGTTGGTGGCCTTAATGACAAAGCTTTTAACTTTGTGCAATCTCTGCCTCTCAAACAAAGACATGATTAAAAGAAGGCAGGGGGAGGGGGAAGGAGCATAAAGATGGAGATGTACAGGAGGCCAGCTTGGTCCCTGTCCGGCACACAATCCATTCCCGGCCAGGAAAATGATTGCCGTGCAATGGCCGGCATGGCCAGCCCAGGGCAGCTGTGAGATATAAATTGTCAGCAATGACCATAAGCACTCAGAGAAACAATTTAATTCCTCACTTCCGCCATCATGGGCTGATATATTCTTTCAAGGTCATTACCCAAGGCTAGAAGGGTCGCTTGATTAACGAGTGACAGGCCCAATGAGGGCCAGTATGCTCAAGCAAGGCCTTATATTAATTAGACAGAAGCTGAGGAAAATAAATGCTACAGAGAAAGGAGGAGCCAAGTCTTGAGCATAAGCTGTGACCTCATCACCCGCACCCTATTCACCCCACAAAAGATAACACCCTGACCTTGATCCTTAATGTTATCCTTTAACTTTGTTTTAAAACCTATAAAACACAAAACATAAACCATGCTTCGTTTCATATTCAAAATGACCCAGGCCCTGGCCTCTACTTTTGACACTGCCTTTGTCTTACCCTTTCTCACTTAGTTATTCTAATTTATTGGTTAATTCGGAGTGGGGATGAGGAGAACTGCTTGCTATGAACTTCACATCACAGAAGCAGCTTAAACCATGTTGATCTGAGCCAAAGGGAGCAGGAGAATGATGACACTTCAGTGTTTTAAGCCCAGTGGCTAATAATCCAGCAATTGCTCTTTAATAAAATGTCATTATCTTGCTTAAGGAGTTAAGGAGATTTGGCACCAACAGTGGACTTTCAGGGCAAACAACCATTCGAGGAAAAGGGGCTTAAAAACACCCTCTGCTCCTTGTCCAATACGCTGTATCTTTTTGATGATATCTATCCTACAATCCTCACTTTAAAAGACACAATGGAATAAATTCCTAGGGGATTTTGGTGAATTGGGAGGATTCTTTTCCCAGAGTGCAGAATAGGATTTCATTCCTAACATCAAGAAGGTATTTTCCTTCCTCCACACACCGACTCCTCATTTTGACCTTTGATCCATTTGCTAATGCAATCCTGACATCTCAGGGTCCCTCAGTGTCCGGTGTTTGCTAGGGATACAGAGCAAGTCTAGACATTTGTCTGAATTTCCCAGCAACCCATCACTATCTGTGTATCACTACTGTATATTATCTACTAAAGAGAGTTCAGGCCGTGCAGGCAGGAGGCTTAGGTAGCACCCATGGTGTGAAGGATCGTTAGTAAAACTTCCTAGTAAGGAGAAGTCACATGTACTTCTGCACTGTGCCAAAATGGAGGAAAGAGATTTCAGTTTTAAAACAGGTTGCTTCTATGATCTCCTATTTGGCACCATCTTCTGACCCAACACTGTATGTACAGACAGCAAGAGATAGCTCATGGATGGTCCTTCTGTGAGCCTTGGGTACCACTGTGGCTGATAATGACTGAGATAACCCGGAAGTTGGGCCATTATATCATTCCCTCTCCTAGAGCGTAGGTGGGGCCTAGTAGGAATTTCTATACAGTAGAACATAGCAGACACGATGGCGTGTCCCTGTCAAGGTTAGGTTACAAAAAGACTGCGGCCTCAGTCTTTCTTGTCCTCTCTTATCCTCTTGAAGACTTCACATGAGAATCAGGGGTATCCAGCTAAACTACACCCAAATCCCTAACCCAAGGAAGCTGGGGCAACAAAGGTAGCTGCTAAATATTGGGGCTATTGGTTAGGAATCAACAGATAATTAATATGCACGCTAGCTCTACTGATCCAGCTATGTATCCAATTGCTCTGTGTTTTACTTTCCTTTTCTCTAAAATGGGAGCAGCTTCCTGAAGAAGCTTTGGAAATATCTGCAAGGATTTGGTTCTGTTGGTGCCGAGGGAGATTGTATGCATTATCAACATATTATGAGTATTCAGTGTATGCTACCTTGTCAGATTTATCAGTTTTGTGAAAGATGTAGCATCGTTACCATGCATGATTATTATACTACATTTTCCATCTCTGAGTTATCTGTCCTTGACGGATATCAATAGAAGTACTAGCCAACAAATTTGCAAAGATAACTTATGCATTTATTCACCCATCCATTTCTCCAACCATCCATTCATCCTTCTATCTATTCTTTCAACAAATATTTATTGAGCATGCAATAGCATTGTGAGAGATATAAAAATGCATTCAATATGGTTTATGTCTTCAAGGAGTTTATAATCCCAGCAGGGAATATAATACATGGACACTAATTACCGGCATCTAAAGTAGAATATGATAGGTATCATGAGAGTAGAGAAAGGCAATAGGAAATCCGATAAGGAAGAATTTTGCTTTGATTTGGAGGAGGAACGGACATCCTCACTAACCCTAGGGAATGTGCTCTGAGTTCTTGAGAAGCAGTGATGATGTGTTGGTCAGAGTGTCTTATTCAGTCTGACTTTGACCAACACCATACATTTTGAAGCACAGTATCAGAATAGAGTTATAGTCTCCAGCCAGAGAACCAAGATAACTGGCACCATGGGAATCCCACCCAGGACCTCAGCTTCATTACACCGGCCACATTATAATGATACATTACTGAACATCAACCTCCTGGATACAGGACAGGCAGCTGGCTGTCCAACCTTCTGAACTAAGAACAGCATGTAATGAATCCCTAGTTCCGTAACATGCTTAACAATTAATAAGCTAGGGTTTTCTTGAGGACAGCAAAGGATAAAATATGAGCATGCCAAGAGAGAGGTCGGAGAGCATAAATGCATTATATGGAAACAATACTCATGATGAGGCTGCAGGGTGAGCAGCTTTTCCTCCACTTTGAAAATAGAGTAAAATATATTGAGGGTCTAAATTATGTAGCCATTGGTCAGGCCTGAATTTCATTCTGCTGGTTAGACCCCTTGTATGTGGATGATAATTTTGCCATTGGACAGAGTGGCTGCTAAGGGGAAAAGCTGCTCTGGTCAAAGGGTTTGCTATTAATTTCAGGTAAGCTCATAAAAACAGCCTATGGAGGACAGGAGACAACATCGAGGAGTTTGGTGCCAGGGTATAGGATTAATAAAAAAGTCCTGGCCATTTTAGAGAAGCCAGTTCAGCAGGTATTGCTTTTGTGATGTGTTCACAGAGCTTCCTGTGGACAGAAACTTTGTACCGTGCCCACCCAGAGGGGTCAGCTGGTTGGCAGCTCCCAGCAGCGGTGCCACTCAGAGACATGGAAGAGTCATGTGTCTCCTGCCTTCTTGGAGCTTGCTAAGGCGTGACACAGCTGGCAGGCGTGACATAACTGCTGACTGGCAAGTGCCCACCACGCAGCCGATGAATGGGAAAATGTGCAGTGGAATCTACAGAACAACTCTGGGAAGATGCATACCTCTGTCAATGACCCTGGAATTTACACTTTCACCTACATCGTAATTCAGTGGAAAATAATTTCCACACTCCAAAATCCTGATTTCAAAGGCTGGAAATAATTGTGTCATTTGTAATTGTGGCTGATACAACCCAGCTGATGCACTTGGTACTCTGTAGCTTAATTGGGTGATCTTAGGCTGTGTATGATATGAAACAACCGGGCAATAGAAACTTCTGAGAAATAGTTCCCTATAGATCTAAAATTCATCTCTATGAGGGCTTTTTTTCTTTTGTAGAGAAGTAGATGGAAGAACTCCATCATATTTGGCAGGTGAAATGTATAGATAATTCTAGGCTAATTACCTCCCATAAGCAATTCAGACATAACCAGAACACCCACAGATATGATTCCATGGATGGAAATCTACCTCTCTTAGCCTAGATACTAGGCTAGGCTTTTAAATTTTCTAAATCAGACATCTGAAACTGAAATATGCACACACACCAAACTAACAAGGGGAGGCCAATGCTACCAACCCACAAACTACATTTTGAGGAGCAAGGATCCACAGTGTGGTTTTAACCCTCTCATCATTCCTGATTTCTGGAGGCTTTCATTGATTAAGATAAGCTCATTATGCCTTCCGAGATGCTGTCTTTTATATATTTTGCTGTCTATGCACTTCCATACTGCCTAATGATTGTCTGTTCACTTATCTGTATTATCTCTACATTACAATCTTCACAAGGTCAGGTCTGAAATTTATTCTTCTTCATCATCATAGCGTCTGGCACAGAAAACGCTTGACAAACCAGATGTGAGTTTGCGCTGACTTCTGTCACTTGGTGAAGGCTAAACACCAGTTACCAACTGGGATACTCTGTTAGAACACGGCAACATGATGAAAACCTAAAAGTTGTTTCTAAGCTGCTGATTAACAGGAGTGATAAAACGAGGGTATAAATTGTTTGGGGGCATATATGCCAGATAGTTGTTTCTTCCATCCAAACTATCATTATTTGCTGGGGAATTACCAATTGTGTAGCTTTTTAAAGTTTCAAGATATCCTGCTTTTCCTAATGGGAGTCATTGTTTCAGGTCTAATTGGCTTTAGGCTCAGACCTGGTACAATCTTGGCCACAATTCTTTCCCTTTAGTGCTGCTAAATATAACCTGGCTGCCTAAAATGTTTAGTTGGATCTCTTCCAATCATTCAGGTCAACATCTCCTATTATTTTGATGCTTTTGAAAATCTCTGGATAATAACCTCTCCTTCAAGTAACACTGATCCATAACTTATTTCTCTTCTTTTTTCTATTTGAAAATTCTTCCATAGGACATGTTTTGTGTCTTTTTAATGAAGGATATTCTCTCTATGGATATAAATTCTGTACCTGCTAAGTCCTATAGATAGAATATTATTTTTTATTTTAAAGAGAAAAGAACAAAAACAAAATGACACGAAAACAATAAAAGTGATACAGAATTTCAAAAAAAGGCGATAGGAAATTAATAGTGGTTGTTGTGTTACATAGTGTTATCTTCAAAGTAGTTGCTCAGATTACCAGATATAGGCATGCAAGCTTGATCAAACAATTAAGCATTAACTGTTCCTTTCAGTAAACCAATAGAAATTAGTACTACGATTATGTTAGCTGCCTGATAGGTGTCAATGAAACAGCAGGAGGCAACATGAATGACACAAGAATATTATTATTTTAATAGTCATCATTAGAAGGAGAAATCTCAGTCATTCATTAGTTAACTCATGGCATATAAGAATATACACTCTGGATTCAGGTGGCCTAGATTAGAATTCTGACTCTCTAATTTAACCTCTTCTTGACTAATTTTCCTCGCTGTAATAGGAATAATAATTGCACCCACATTGTGACCATGAACTTCAAGTGGAAATTTTATGCTGCCTGGAGACCACTGCATTTAGTGCATTTACCATGTCACATGCCAAGATGACTACACCTTCTCCGTTCATTTCAAACCATCAATGCTTCTCCTCCAGTCTTTCTGTGAGTTGAAACTTTGCTTCTTACTTTACCAAGGAAAGGGAAGGAATCAGAAGTGGCCTTCCAAGACTTCTTACTAACGCAACCCTACACACTGGCCAGCATCTGCATTTTCACTTTCTGTCTTGTCACCACAGATAAACTACCATGCTCTTACTTAAAGTAAACTCTCTTCATTTGGCACCAGATTCTACCCCTCATGCCAGCTGAAGGCTCTCTCCAACTGTCCTAACTTTCTCTCCTGCTTCATAAATAGTTCCCTCCCTACTGGATCATTAGCCGTATTCTCTAAGTAACCACATCCAGTTTCATGGTTTTAGACACCATCTATGTCCCAAGAATGTCTGTATTTATGTCTCTTGTCCAGTCTTCCCTTCCAAATTACAGATTGAATATCCAATGGGCCACTCAATATCATCACTTAAATTTTTAATAGACATATGGAAAGCAAATAAGCTATGCTATTTTTCTTCTCCAAATGGTCCTAATTTTCAGTCTTAACCATCTCAGTTTATTTCAACTTCATCCTTCTAATTCCTCAAGATGAAATCACTGGATTCATCTTTAATCTCTCTCTCTCTCTCTCTCTCCCTCTCTCCCTCCTCCTCTCCCTCTCCCTCTCCCTCTCTCTCTCTCTCTCTTTCTCTCTCTCTCTGATCTCATCTCATTCATCAGGAAGTCTTCTTGGCTCTTCTTTCAAAATATACAAAAAATCCAACCCACACTCACTTTTCATCACCTTATGGCTCCCACCCTGCTTAAAACTACATCAGCTGTCTTCCAGATCATAGCAGGAGGTTATCTGCTCTGCCCTGGCCCTTCTTTGGCCTATTCTTAACTCGCAAGCTAGAGTGATCCTTTTGGACACTGGGTGACATCATGTTCTTCCTTTGTCCAAGACCCCTTTACTTCATTCAAAGTAAAAGCCAAAGTCCTTAAATGGGCCTAAAGGCGATCGAACATCTCCTCCTCCTTCCCCTGCATGACTTCCTACTTCTCTTCCCCTTGCCCATTAATTAAGCTGCAGCCACAATGGTCTCTTCAGCGTTTCTTTGACACATTATATATCCTTTCACCTTGGAGTCTTTGCATTTGCAGTTCTCTCTGTCCAGGCAGGAAGGAACATCCTCCAGGGAAACTTGTTCATATCCTCCCAGTCCTCACTCAAACTTCTCATTGAGTTCTACCTTGATTATCCCATTTAAAGTTGCTGCCTGTGCCCACACTTAAACATTTCAGTTTCTCTTTCCCTCATATTTACCTTGGCTTGATTCCATTGCATGTCTCACCTTCTTCTATACACCATGGTGTGTGACTATATTATGTATACTATGTTTTTTGTCTTCTCAGATT
>NW_004955484.1:6143583-6193980 GCF_000276665.1 Chinchilla lanigera
AAGTGTTCCTTTTTCCCCACAGCCACTCCAGCATTTGTTATGGGTTGATTTTTTAATGATAGCCATCCTTTCTGGGGTGAGATGGAATCTCAGTGTTGTTTTAATTTGAATTTTGCAAATGACTAATGATGCACAACACTTTTTAATGTATTTATTTGCCATTTGTATTTCTTCATGTGTGTATCCATCTCAGCTGCCTATTTTTGGATTGGGTCTTTGAATTTTGGGGGCCTGATTTTTTTTTTTAATTCTTCATATGTTCAAGACAGGAGTCCTTTGTCTGAGGGACAGTTGGCTAAAATTTTTTCCCAATACATGGGTTTTCTTTTCACCCTGTTAGTGATTTTTTTGACATGCAAAAACTTTTCAATAAGATGAGATACCAGTTACTGATTCTTTGATGTATTTCCCACGCAGTTTGGCTTTTGTTCATGAACTCTCTGCCTACCCCTATGTCTTCAAGATTTCTACCTACTTTCTCTTCCAATAGATCTAATGCTTCTGTTTTAATATTTAGACCTTTAAGCCATTTTGACTTTATTTTGGTACATGGTGATAGGCTTAGATCTAGTTCTACTTGTTGGCATGTGGAAAGCCAGTTATTCCAGCACCATTTATTAAAGAGGCTGTCTTTCTTCCAGTGAACATGTTTGGCCCCTTTGTCAAAGATAAGGTGCCTGAGTGTCTTTGTGATTATGTCTTCATCTTCTAGTCTGTTCCATTGATCTTCAGGTCTTTTTTTGCCAGTACCATGCTGATTTTACCACAGCAGCTTTGTAGTATAATTTCAAATAAGGGATTGTGATATCTCCTGCCTTGCCTTTGTTTCCCAGGATTGCTTTTGCTATTCTGGGTCTCTTCTGGTTCCAGACAAATTTTAGGAATATTTTCTCTAGGTCTGTGAGGTATATCAATGGTATTTTCATTAGAACTGCATTGAATCTGTAGAACAGTTTTGGGAGTATGGCCATTTTCACAATGTTGTTTCTTCCTATCCATGAGCAAGAAATATGTTTCCATTTTTTGAAGTCCTTTTCAATCTTTTTTAGAATACTGTAATTTTCACTGTATAGATCTTTTTCTTTTTTTGTTAGATTATTTCCTAAGTATTTCAATTGGTACTCAATAAATATTTATCAAATTAAATTGAATTCAGTTTCAATGACTGGTGTTTTAAGGATCAAAAGATATGATATATGCAAAGCTCTTGAAATAATGCTCAATAAAAGAGAGCAGCTGCCACTACAACCACCACCACATCATCACCACCACGACCATCATCATCGTCCCAGTAAGCAAACTACAATGGTACCTGAGTCTCTCTTGTGTTATTTTGTAACATATACTATACAAACAAATGAATAAGCTCTAGGACATTTACTTTGTACAATAGGAAGACCTTTATATTTTTGTGGGTTTAATTCAGCTCACACTGAGTCCCTTAATGATTTTGCTCCCATGACCCCATCTATGGGCAGGACTCTGTGAGTACTTCTTGTGGGAGAGAGAAACCAGCCCCAAGGCTAGCTAGAGTGGATTAGATTATGGAATGTGCTGGTAAATGTTCAACAGCCAACTCTTCAGGAAAAAATAAAGCAAAACCATCTCTCTAAATTTGTAGTATTTACCCATTTCTGTGGTATAAGTCCTTCTACTATGATTGATTTCAAACTTGAAACATGGTGTCATTGAATGCAGAGTTGAAGAAAGATGAATATTAATGCCCCAGCATATAGTAATGGTAGTTCCACCAAAAAGTTACAACAGACTTGAGTGGCCTCAAAGGCATAAATAATAGTACAATGTCATAAAACAATTAGGAAGTGATTTGTTTTGACTCATTATCATTTAATTATAAGCTTAATTTAATTCTTAATATGGTTGTCTTTAACAACCTGCTTGCTAAACTTCCTGTAAATTTAGCAATCTCTCTGGAGTCAGTCTGAGCAGACTTCAGTATCTCACTGGTGAGATCAGAATGGAGTTCTGACCCAAGCAGCCCAGAGTCTCTTCTCCAGAGGTGGATTCAATCCTGAGAGAGTAAGTCTTTCACATTGCTGGGATTTGAATTAGGAACTGTGTGGACAGAAACCTTCCATTTCCCACAAGGACAGAGTGACAGGACCAGGGTGCTGAGAGAAAACAAGGATTTGCAAGGAGGACCAGCAATAAGAGACCAAGAAAGAATTCTGTCTCGGATACAAGTCAGCTCCCAGGTCCTTGCTCCAGCTGTTCTAAATGTTTGCCCCTTGCATTCCATAGGAGCCATAATCTTTCAAACAAATTCCCTATCCATGCATGCACTGCAGGTGGTTTGGGATACTTGCAAACAAATGTCCTAAGGAGCCATTACGCTTAGTTGATTGGGGTTGGCCTGAGTTACACCAATTCAGTCAGTCACACTGATTACTTTATGCTTGTCAGCAGGAATAGATATCTTTAAATACAAAAGTGAATTACTACATAATGAATGCATTTGTATAAGCTGAAAAGAATCTTCTGAAGTATGAAGTTTACGTCAGAAAAAAATAATTCTAAAAATCTTTCAAAATGCAAAATTTACACCAGGAAGAAAATAATAGAGCAGATTCTTGGTAGAGAGAATTCTGGAAGCTATAGCTTTGTTTACACTGACCAGTGTTACCCAACAGACTGTCACTGGCCAACTCCTGAGATTCTTGTGGAACTCATGATTCTTGCCATATCTGTCTGTCATCCCAGTCAATGTGCCACAGAAAAGAAATGCAGTTCATTCAATCGGACCTCGTTTAATTGTAGCTTAAGACAAAATACCTAGGAAGTCATGGGTTTAATGTGTGAATTATATTTTAATTTACTTTAGAATAACAAACTATGAAGCAATGCTGTGTGTGCCGTGTAGAGTGATACCCAGCAAAAACCCACAGAAGAGTGCAGCCGTCAGGTTTCCTTCTGTAAAGCCATCTTGTCACCTGAGGTTTTCTCCGCATCACTCCTGCAGAGCCCAGGAGAGTCTAGATTTGTCAGAAGCTACGTTTTCAGGCTCCATGACAGGAGGATTTAATCGGCTGTTATTAAAATGAGAGCAATACATGATAGGCATACATTTAACTAAGGGATCTGTGTTTTATTATTTGGGAAGATGTATTTGCATAGGTTAATTCAATGACATTCTTTATTTAAAAAAAAAAGAAAAAAGAAAAAGAAATTCACGCAGTGAGCAGCGGCCAATCCTACCTTTCAACTTCATGTTAATTTGCCTTAGGGTGAATCTGACCCGAGCATCCAAAAGATACCAGCAATAAGTTATCTATTTCATCACATGCTGGGCGCATGAGAGGCCTATCTCAGTTACAACCAATTGAATTTATCCTCTCAACACAGAGTATTCAAGCCTTAAGTAGACATGATGCTTCTGGCCAATGTTTATCTTTAAAACTTCAGCAGCTGATGGTCAGAGTTCAGCATCACCAATACTACTTTCATCCCTAAGGAATAAAAGCTCAGGAGTACTTCCTTGTGTTTTGATTCCAGTTCTAGACTCACTTCTTAGTGACCTCACTGGGTAGCCTCTAACACCTACAAATACAGAGGGTACCACTGTGTTTAATGAGAGGACATTTTCTAAGGGTCCAGAAAGCAGCCAGCCCAAGCCCACCTTCACACCTCAAGCAGATCCCATGAAATGACACTGAAGCCACAAGTCAGCCTGATCTTACCCCTTACCAGGAATAAGTGACATGGGATAAAAGGACCAAGCTGACCATGTAAGGTCTTGGCTTTATTGAAATCCGAAGGACTTCCAAGCCAAAAGATAGGATCTTCCAATCTACACCAAGGAGTTTGGGACTTATTGATATAGTATTGCAAAGGTCACTGGTCAAAGTAACATTCACTCTTGCCTTCATTCTTTCTCTGTGGGTCTCCCTGCTTTATAACTTTCCTGGAATTATACAGCCCGCCCTCTGTATCTGCAGCTTCCAAATCCCTCTGTCCGGCATCTGCAGATTCAACCAACTGTAGATCAAAACATTTGGGGAAAAAATTGCATTTATTCTCAACACATACAGATATTTTCCTTGTCATTTTCACACACACAATATAGTATAACAACTATTCACATAGCATTTGTGGCACTTGAGGTATTATAAGGAATCTAGAGATGATTTAGTGTTGGAGGATATAAAGATGTTATATGCAAATAGTATACCATTTTTATCTAAGGGGCTTGAACCTCCTGCAGATTTTGTATTCCTTGAGTGAAGTGGGTTCCTAGAATCCATGGCCTGAGGATACCAAGGGGTATTTACAGTAACTAATCATTTCTGCATCCTGATTTTTTTCAGGGTAAACTATGAGAATAAAAGAGGTGGAATAGCAAGGGACCAGTGGAGAACATTCTGAGCATTGAACATGGGCAGTGGGCTCTCACCTGGCATATGTATGTATCACATCCGTAATTATTGTGTCATCATTCCATTCCCCTTTTCACAAATCAGCCTAAAATGAAAAATGGGAAAACCTTTGTGTTGTGACCGCCAGCTTTTCACCTTATGTTCTCACTTGTTTCCTCCACTTGCGGGTTTAGAGAACATTTCACCAAACTCCCAGAGTAAAATTTAATAATAAAAAAAAATCCATGAAATAGGAAAAAAATCACCCTCCATGTGAGCGCCAAGCTCTGTTCCAGCTCTGAAGGTAGACCCAGCGAGACATTAGAAACAAAAACCTCCATGCTTATTTGTACCATCGCATCTCTTTGAGAAAGCTATAAACTTTCTCTTCTTTCTGATGAAACAGTCCTACCCCCATCCAAGCAAGAGTAAGCAGAGCCATTTGGACAACAGAGCTGAGAAGGAACAAACTGCACAAGTGTCACTATCTCCTAAGCAAGGCTCTTGTTCTCCTCACAGCCCCTAATTCTTCACTCCTGGCCATGTCTGTAGCTAACACAGGAGAGACCAAGACTTTAAAATTGCAGCGCTGGCAAACCTGACACCCCACATGGAAACAACCAGGAAAAGTAAACAGGTAGAGCTGCTCCTCCTGATTGTTGGACAGACCTCAGAGCACTTGTCACTTCGTCTTGGGCAGACGTGCTATGCAAGCCACCTACAGCAAACTGTGGCCACCACAGTAATGGCATCCGTCAAATGCAAAGGTACCACCCAAGACCTCTTCCAGGGAGAAGTCCCACCTGCTCACAGACCAGGCAGTGGCCATGCATGATAACCTCCAAGAAGGCCTGATCTTGAGCGGGAAGACTGTGCATAGGAGGGAATGACAACATGGAAATCTAAATTCCCAGTAAAACCCAAAACCAATAATTTATCAAACAACACTTTGTTGTCTTTGAAAACTGGGATTCTGGTCTCCATTGTTCTCAGGAGAAGCTGATTTCATATTCCTACTCATGCGTTCCCATGCACCCTCCCCCAACGCCCCAACTCCCTCGCTACAGCTGCTTCTCTTCTTTTTTATATTTTTTCCTTCCTCTTCTTTTCTTCTTTTGTTTTTTTTTTTTCCATAAGGCCTTTGGCCTTACACTGCTGTTTATCACCTAAGGCCAACTCTCTCTCTCACTCCTTTTCCCTCTCTGTTTCGTTAAATCTCTAAACCACAAAGCAGCATGCGAGCAACACCGTGGGTCAAGATATCAAAAGCGGGAACTTTTATAGGTTTCCTCGATAACATGGACAATAAAAGAAGAAGGCGCACCAGCAGCATTACTGACCTTATTTGATGCTGCGCAGTAAAGACAGACGGCTCCTCCGCCGCTGCCCGCGTGGTCCGGGCTGCTGGTGTGTGAAGAGGGAGACTCTGTATCAACACTAGGCCCGGGGTTTTCCCACACTCGTACGCCAAAGCTTTCCAAGTGTTTTCAGCAAATAATACCCAAATAAACAGAAGGTTACTGAATACATTAAACTCACTGCAGCAAGAAATTGCTTTTTGATGCCCAGTATATACAGACACACTGCTTTCCTCCCCCACTCACACATATGAATATCAGTAGGACTTCACAGATTACATGATGCCCATCTAGGCTCTAAGAGGAGAAGTCTGAATTCCAAATATCACAGTGATTAACTGTTCTCCCTATGCTGCTACCAGCTGACCAGGATCACGGTGAGAGTTTGGGAGTTCTTTTTCATAATTTTTGATGTAGACACATATTGAAACAAAAAGCATTATTCTTTGGCCTGACCTGGCTGATGCTTTTCCTGTGTTAGACCAAGAAGGTGTCGGCTACGCTCTTCAGGAACAACTGTTTCCCAAACTGGATTGGCTGGTTGAACCCCTACATGGGTAGAAATGAAACAGAACATTTCTGCTTTGCATGCAAAACCTTTCTTTCTCCCCAAATAGTGAAGGTCGCTTTTATAATCTAGTTTCAGGACTGACATTCTTTCTCTCACAATAACAAAATACCCCTTTTTCTTTAAGACCTCAAGTTCTGCCTTGTAGTTTCATCCAAATTTCCTAAGATGTTATAGTTCTTGTCTCTATGTTCTTACTTTGTCAGTAAAAAAGGATAAATTATTTCACTATCAGTAAAAGAGGGAAGAGAAAAAAGTTATTTTCTCTTCTGGAGAAATCCCACGGGCTGACTCCCATGAAGTCACACATGAACACACTTGTGTTTTTCAAGTTAACCACTTGCTCCTTGTCCCATTTAAAAGTGATCACTGGAAAATCACCTGATTCCTCAGCATCATCACTGTTTCTAGATTAGACAGTTCCTTGGTGATGAACATACTCATACAAGTGTAGCCAGGACCATGAGCACCATCCTTGCATTTTCTAGACTGAGTCGCACACACAGCCATGAACATGCTGCTGGCTGGTGCCTCTGTGGACACGGTGTGAGCCAGGCTAACCCCATGCATACATGCAGGTGTGGGTGCACAGTACTTGGCCTCTGCTTCATTAATGTAAAGGACTTTGGATCCAAGCAAATGACATGCTGTTCGGTGGAGTCATTTCAAAACCATCCTTCCTCTGCTCTCTGCAGAAAGGACAGCTCTGTCCCTACCTGCCCAGCAGCTGCCTAAAAGCATCGGATCACCTTAACCCAAGGTCTCATGCTGCACTCCCCAACCCTGTACCTAACAGCACCCTGGGACATATTCCTATCTATCAATATTTATATGTGGCCAGGAAATTCACATGCAGTTTGATGTGTCCCCTTCCCCGCTCCATGTATTAAGAACACCCAGTCAAAGCCACAGAACTAGAAATCTCATTCTTCTATTTATTTGGCCGATTAAATAAAGCTCCTGAAAATGCTCTCTGACCCACTGTGTAAAAGCAAGCACAGGTCCTTCCACTGTGCCTCTTCCTTCACGGGACGCTGAGCTTACAGAGGCTGCTCAGGCTCTGGCGTTGCATGCACACACAGGAGCCCTGCCGTTCTTCCTTTGCCTCCCCACCGGGGCCTGTTCTCCGGTCTCCTTGTTGTTTGCTGCTGCTTTCAGCATCAAGCGGTGACGTCAGAGAGCTCATGTCCTGAGTGCGGACACAGGGCCCATTTTCTCCCAGGCACTTTCCAGTGGTGGATCGCATGCATGGGAAGGCTCACACGTGGCCGGACCAGAGGGTGTGAGCCTGGGTATACGGACTGCAGGGGGCTGTCCACATGCACGGTGGATGCAGTCTGGATAGGAGTAGGTAATACACTGGGATATGAAACAGTGCCGCCAGTGAGCTCTGAGTGTGCACGCAAAGGGCGTGGGGGCAGGTGAAAATGTTTACCCAGCACTTTCATTTGTATACAGCTGGCCCCAGGCTTGTGCCACCGAAACTACTTGAATTGTTGGACTTTTTGTGCCAAGAGCTGGATAACTTGACAGAACAGGGCATCGACACGCAGTGTAATGTATCATTTTGGGGTCTCCAAACTAGACCCCCCCAGAATTTTTGAATCAATCCTTTTATGATAATATTGTTTGGAAGTGACTTAATGTCATTATCTTTATTTGCTGAAAATAGCTGGATGTATAGGCAGTTGGCATAAAGTTGCTACATTTAACCCATTTTCTTAAAAAAAGAGGCCCAGTTACAATTTGAATTTTAGATAAATACAGAAAGAATTTTTTAGTATAAACACATCTCCTGAGACATACTTATATTAAAACCAGTATGTGCAGTTTATCTGTACTTCCAATTTAACTGGCATGCCATATTTTATCTAGGAACTCTAAACCTCAGTCTATTTCTTTGGGTGTGTGTGTGTGTGTGTGTGTGTGTGTGTAGTTGGGAAGGGGGTACAGCAGTGCACCTTCATTGTGTTGTGTAAATTTGGGGGAAAATGTACTCCTGACCTCTGACTCCCTGCTTAGAAAGAAATATAGCCACTGGAGAGCAGATCAGATGAGCTTTGTAGTTTTTAGCCATATATTTCCTGTGCCAGGGGACCACTGGAAGGAAGAAAGTTTCCAGGCATGATGCTCAATTGCCACGTTTGGAAGATGCTCAGCTTGGGCAGGTATGTTTTTCAACACGGCTCTAACAGAGCACCCACAGGTGATTAACATTTCTCAGCTGAGGTTTATGACTTCATTAGAATATTTCTCATCATAATTGAATAGGTAAAAATACCTGGCTATTAAACACAAGCCTATCCCTCAGGATGACCAGATTATCACTTGAATTTAAAATCTTTCTGAATTTTTAATAGTGCATAACAAATACGATTATTTATGCACTTTCTTCCAGTACCCAACTTGCCAGGCCTACAATTATTCGGAATGCTTTCGGTTTCAAGGGGAGAGATTACATATTGCTATGCGCGTCTCCCGGCCCCTCTAAAATACGTAGCCAACAGGTCCTCCTTTTCCTTGCGCCCTGGATGAAGCCTGTCCTGAATCCTTTGGAGGCACTAGCAGGGCCTGGCTCACTCCTTATTTAGCATCCCCCGGTAATTAGCAGCGAGGAGATGTAAGGAGCAGTGATATAAAGGAAGCAGCTGAGAATCCATAAAGCTGGCTGATGAAAAAGTCAAGTGGAGGCCTGCCTGGCTGAAACCTCTTCAATAGATCTGTAGTCTGGACTTGAACCCTGCCCTCTCACCTCAGGGTCCGATATTTCTTTCTATTCCTTTTTTTTTTCCCCTGTCCAAGTCCCCTGCCCCCACCTTCTCCTCTCCTCCCAGTTCCTCTATCAAGGAGTGATGTACTCAGACCGACTGTGAATAAATGTGAGTGACCCCCATCTACCCGCCCCCACCTCCCTGAGCTTTCTGCTGCGGAAGGGGGTGCAGGAGAGGGAGGGGGAGGGGGAGACAGAGAGGGTTAGAACAGAGGAGGGAAAGGAGAGGAAGATAGACAAGGAGGGTCCCCGACTTCCTCACAGGTAATTAAAGGGACTATTTTCAAGGTTGCATGGGCAAAAGACAATTTGGCCCTAATGAAGCATCGATCGGCTGGCACTAAGGTAGAAAGGCGCTGACATTCATTCAAAGGTACCTCTAACTGATGTAAGACACCGCACCGGGAATTATTCCTTCTCTGCTGTCAGTGCCTAGGACCCGGCTTAGAAAAACAAGGCAAAAAAAAAAAAAGAGGGCATTTGTTTTAAATTTATTTTATTTCTGCATTGTCACAAATGCATGTGTCAGGCTTTGTTTTCTCTGTCTTTTTCTTTTTGAAAACTGAATGCTGCAGAGCATATTCTATTTGGTGGGGGGGCTCCCCACGTAGGGTAAATTTTCTTCATTACTCATGATTAAAAGCCCACCAATCAGGCCAGCCTGTCCAGAATTCATGAGGTCAGCGATGGCCAGGCAGGGACTCCTCCTCGGGAAGGGAAGGGCATTGCTGTCTCTTTGGAAATCCACACGCGTTTCACTCCACGGGTTTGGTTGCTGTCTACATCGCCCTGGTGTTTGCAATTCTGTGGCACAACCAGAAGCCTGAGGAGTAAAAGGGGCCCAGGGACTAGGGCCAGGTCACTATGCAGGGGAGTGCGGTGGGGATCAAGCGAGGGAGGACAGAACATGCTCGTGAAAACCAGGACCTAGGCAAGATCGAGATGGGGCTTTTAGGTTACAAACAAATGCCAGGCAGAGCCTAGGTTAAGGTGTGAGGCAGAAGCCAGCCCGCAGCACCTGCTAGCCCACCTGGGTGGATGCCTCCTCCCGGGTCCCTACCCTTGGATGTGGCTTCTGGATTTTCTCATTTGTCCTAAAAAATGTTTACATTTGGAAAACGTCTGGATGATAATAAAAGGATACAAAAACGTTAGCTGTGCCAAGTAAATTGTGGTGGCTGACAGGGGAGGGGAGACAGTATTGATTCCAAAACAAGTTGAGTGTTACGGGGGAGAGATTTGTCCACTCCCCCACTCGGCTCTTACAAGAGGCCCCCACATTCAACAATAGCAGGTCCCTTTAGAGCAAAAAACACAAAGGGAATTTGCTCTGGTTCAGTCCCCACAGTGAGGCCCTTCGGAAGCTGAACAGAGTCACTTTTCTTCCCCTGATAAAAATGAGCGGGGGGCTGGGGGCACATTCTCTTGTACACCCCCATATAGACATTCAGGGTACAACAAGCTGAAGGATGGGGTCCATTTGGCAGGACATTTCAAATCACAGGCTCCTCCTCACGTGTTCTTTCTGTCTCTCTTTTTCTTCTCAGAATTTATTGTTGTTTCTTGATTTGGCTCTTAATTTTGGTTTGGTTTTGGAGGGCGGGGGTGGCAGGATATATTATTTAACTTGATAAACAGCATTACCACACCGCCTAGCTGCCTCCCTGCCTCGCTCTCTCTCTCCTATTTATTCATTTGTGTTTACATTTCTAAGACATCCCTTTAGCTGAAGGAGGACACTTCCCACATACTGCAGTATTGGCCATTAATGCAAAAGGATAATTTATTGGCTGTACAGCCTCTGAAGTTGGATTTTGAAAAGAGGAAAAAAAAAAAAAAATCGGAGCCCAGCTTTCCTGGGTCTGCTGAATTCACATGTATTTACTTTGTACTTTTTTCTCCTTTATCTTTGCAACAGTTTGTAACATTCTATTTATCAAGTTGATGCTATTTCATCGGGGTTTATTTATTTATTTATTATTTATGCCGAAGAATAGGTCAGGACATAGGACACAAAATTGTGCGGAACACCTGCTGAAATTTAAAAAAAAAAGTTCTCCCCTAAAAATGGCTAAACGGGAGCCCAGCAGATCCTATCTGCATTCATTTGGCTGAACAACAAGATATTGCCGAGGACAAACTCTGAATAAAGCAGTTCCGAGTTCTCAGAATTGGCGCAGCTCAGCCTAAACAATGGCTGCTTCCTATCCACCTTACCCCAGCTTTTCAAAAGAACATCCTCAGAAACACAAAGCATCAGCGGGAAATGGCAATTTTATGAATCCTAATCAATCAAAGGGCTTATTAACTCAATGTGAAGCCAGATTAAAATCTTTAATTATAAATCGTGCTAAAAGGAAAAACAAAATGTACTTATGGTACATTGAAAATTCCGGATATTAACATAGTTGCTATTCTCTGGCAATATTAAATTCCCCCTCCCTCACCCCCCCCTCCAACAACCTCACCTTTTTCTATTACTAAAGAACAGGGCTAAAGAACCCAAATCATTTTTCCCCTCAATTTATTAAAATGTATTCTTTTGCTCCCCCTGTGCATCCAATAGTTTGCTGGGAAGCTGCGCTGGTGCTTGTAGGAAGGGGTATGAGAGATCCCATTACTGAGCCCCGGGCGGGCGGCTAGAGTTTCAGTGTGATGCTGGGGGTGGTTTGGGTAGCTGTTTATTAAGGGGGCAGAGTTGGTGTTATAGGGTTCATAGGGGTTTTTCTTTTCTTTTCTGTTTTGGGGGTAGGGAGAAGACAGCAATCAGATGTGGAGCATTTTCACTAATGAAAGCGGCATGCATGTCTGTGCTCGTGGGATTGATTGGCAGGAGAGAGGACTGCCAGCCCCAGGAAGGGTCCTCGCTTTAAGGCACGGTGTGAGAACAGGCTCTGGGTGCTGCTGCTATGGCTGTGGCTTCTTCAGCTGCTTCTTCTTCTGCTGCTGCTGCTGCTGCTGCTTCTTCCTCTTTTTTTTTTTTTTTTTTTTTTAATCAGGGAGACATTTGGGAAATGACCACAGCAAATTTAATCACAGTTGGGGGGTGAGGGGGGAGGGAGGTAGAGCAGAGACTGTGATTCACATGTTTTATTTATTTGTTCAGAGTCACGGCCATCCTATTGTGTGTCCCTCATTCTGTCATTTCAGGCCCCTCCGACCCACCCCCTACCCCTGTCCCCATTGTTAATGTAAGAGGCAGAGAATATAACCACATTTTATAATAATAACATATCCAACGTTGTAAAAGCAGGAAGCTCATCTTGAGAGGGGGCCTTCTTTATACTGAAATGATAAAGAAAGAAAAAATATACTTCTGTCCTAATGACAAAGTAGGATGGAGAGATTTGTTCTTTGTGTGAAAATTCAGTGATCTTTGTAGCTAGGGTACATGCCCCATTGCCTCCCCTCCCACACATAGGCTATTGTACTACTCTATTTTTGTATTTACAGAGCAAGCCCCATGTTACCAAATTGGCTTTAAATTAAACAGAGAGGGAATGAAGGAAAGGAAGGAAGAAAGAAAACTGTACAATCAAACCTAATCAAAAGAAAGTAATACCCAGTTTAAATTAAATCCTACTTCATTCCTTTTGTTCAAAGTTTAGACATTTTCCTCTTAGCTTTTCTCCTGGAAAGAAAAAATTCCCTTTCTTTGACTATTTCTGTAGTTCAAGAGACAAGGAACCCTCATTCCCAATATTAGATCTCTTAAGAGCCTGGTCACTTTCCTTCCTAACCTTAGAATCAGGTTTTCTCCACATGAAGGGACAGTGGGGTGGGGGTGGAGGGTGAATAGCCTTTGCCAGCAGTCTTGATAGTGAATGGGATTTGATTTCATAATATAAGGTGGTTAACTCTCTGCTGTTTTTACCAAGCGCTAGGTCAAAAATGCCTAATTGAAACCTGAATCAAAAAAGGGACTTGTCCTTAAGGGACACAAGCTGCGTCTGCCCTGGTGGTATGTCCTGGTCCCCTCCGGGCTGTGTGGTACCCTTAGGCATTTAGGATTGCTCTACATCCTATTCCTGCAGCGCCTATTGCAAAAGAGTAGTAAAAATATGGTTTTCCTGATGATTTTAGAACTTCTGAACATAGGTACAATGCGCAATGTTACTTTAAAACCACTGACAAACACCTTGACGTGCTTTGAGGGGATGATGATTTACCTAAATGCTGCTTTAATATATGAAAACTTGCAAGCTCCTGTTTTGGTGGCCAGTTCTGTAACCACACCCACTGTAAGGAGTCTGAACTGTCTTTTGCTACTATGTATATTTTTTGTTTAGGTCCCTCGCTTTGAGTTTTCTAGCTTTGCTGACTGATAATTTCAGTTACCTAAACGTACAAATATAGCCAGAGGAAAAAGATTGAGTAAAAGATCCTAAATCAGTTTTCATGGCTGGAGTGCACACGGAATCCATTTTGGCAAATAGCACTGAAATTCTCAGAATTCCTCTAAATCCTTAAATGCCACACGGCTGTGATATTCCTTTGAAGACGGGCATTGGACCTAATAAACCGAATACTAGAAGCACAGATCTCGTCTTTAGTTCTTGCAATAGCTTTTCACTAAATTCAAAAAAGCCCTTTTGTGCTTAACTGGGTTTTCATTTCATTGGTTTTAAATTTGTTAAGCTTGACTTTTGACTCTTTGGGTGTGTAGCCCTTTTTAATTTTTAAAGTGCAATTATATAACAAATATTTGTGCTTCTAGAAAGGATGACATTAATCTGTTATTAATGCTAGTATGTAAAGAATAAAATGTACTGCAGTCTTTTGTTACAAATAAGTAACATAAATATGTACATTTTCTAAACAACATCTTTACGGGACTAATGTAAGCTATTTTTGAAATAACACACAGAAACATTCTATACACAACGTATTCACTCCACTACAAGGTATAAACAAAACAGAAATAATAAACCTAAGAAAGATAACTTGTATAAATAGTTATGTATATAAAATGTGCCTTTACATTATAAATAAATGAGACATCAAATAATAAAAAGCACCAGTAAATTATAATTCTTCATCAAAAATAAAACTATTTAACTGCACTTTCCCAGTTTACTTTAGCAAATAGAAATTGTTTTTAGCAGCCAAAAACATGAAAACAGGCATTTGGTTAAATAAACAACCTGTATGGAATTTTAGTTACTTCTCAGAAAGCACAAAAGGGACCTTTAGAAATTGTTCAAAGGTGATGCTTTGAAGTAAAATTTTCTTTTGATATTTTTAAATATTCAGAAGTAATCATGCCCTTCACTGGTGATTCTGAGCCTCAATTGAACAGAAAGGCTTTTTCCTTTTTTTGCCTAAGAGAAAACAATTTTAAAATTATTTTGAGAAGAAATATTACATGGAAATCAATAAGAAAATGTAGCATTATCATTACATAAATAAAACAATTCTTAAATATTTTAATTCCATTTTTATCAAGTATTTCAAATGCACATAAAATATTTTTCATATATATTTTTAGATGCCTCACAATTCTTGCTAGGGCATTATTACAGATTTTTATAAGTCATCAAGAAAACATGGTTATGATAGGAAGAGAATATTTACATTTTCCTATCCTCTTTAGTTTTTTTTTCAAATCCAAATAAATAGGAATGTAAAAAATGGTTTAAATGCTTATTTTAGAACTCTGCAGGGAATCTTCTTTTTTAAAGTACTTTCAGCCTTTTCTAAAGATTTCTCACATCAGTATTATGTTGTTGGTTTCCTTTTGAAAAACATGGCTGCTTCTTAAAGAACCTTGTAATTTAAATTTATTTCCTATGCATATGATTTTGTCAAAATCCCAATCCAAACACAGAAAATGTCCCATGTCTCCTAAACACCTACAAAGCCAATGTTTATACACCAGCTTATGCCTGAGCAGAAAATATTCACCAAAACTACAGGCCTTTTTTTTTTCTTTCCTTCTCTTTCTGGATCAGTCGACTTTACATTTGATACACAGCCTGATTTTTCCCCCCATCAAAATTACATGAGAAGCAAAAAGCAGAGTCTAAGACTCAAGACAAACTGGGTGGGTCTCCTCATTCTCCCTGTTTTTCCTTGGTGTCAGACTCTATGTGTAGATAAAACAATTTATCTTTATCATTTTCAAGCTGGTCAGACGGGCGAGGGGTGGGAGGTGCACAGGGTGGTGGGGGTGAGAGAAGAGGTGATTGCTTCACTTGTTGTCAGAGGGCATTGATCAGCCCTGCTGTCTGCTGGTCTTGAGGTGAGGCCAGGTCCCCCAGGAGCACTTCGGGGCTGGGCCGTGTCAGTGCAAAGCTGTATTGAGTCATGACCCAAATGACGGTTCATTGAGGGAAACGGGTATTGGCGTCCAAATCATTCTGAGACACCCTCAGTAACACTTAAACCAGTCCACTCCGTTAATGTCAGGTCACGGGGGACACATTTAGCCCCCTCTGCTGACCATTAGACCCTTTGATGGAGTGGACGATAAACTTGACGGGACAAGCTGGACCCCGCTGTTGAGCCTGCCTCTGTTGACAGGAGGAACTGTACCCGGCTGCCTGTTGGAGGACACAAGGGATCCCTCCGGTCAGCTCCTCAGGGACTGCGTCCCTTTTCCACCAAAAAGGATAAAGTACAACTAAAACTTGTTTTTAGGCGATGGTGTCAGAAGGAGGAAAACAAGGCACAGGAATCCTTCTCAAAGTTTCTCAATAATGAAGGCGGACATGCGCTGTGGATAAAGTGGTCCGGCTCTACCATTTTGTAATTTTTATTTCTTTCTTTGATTTTTCTCTTTCTTCTAAGAACCGTTTATATAGTGCAGGTATTTTGAAATCCATTTGTTATAGCTTCTGTGGCAAAGAACAAAAAGAATTCCTTATTGTTTCCCAGGGAAGTGAAAAATTCTATAAAAAAAAAGCACTGTTGTGATCACGATGTTTCCTAGGCAGTGTTCGGAAGGGAAGTATTTTATTTACTTATTTATTTTTACCAAACATCAAATATATTTTGGGGATGGGGGAGCTAAAGCTAATTGCATTTCCCATTGATAGGAGCATTAGCCTAAAACAAACTTGAACTGGAAAATGACTCCAAAGCACAAACTAAGAAAAACCAAGTCGTTGTTAATATTCAAAGGCTGAATTAATAATCATTATTGCTTCTATTTAAACAAATTATACCCAAACCTTCTGCTACATGAGAGATCGCTACTGTTTACTTTTTTTCTGTGTTCCCACTAGCCAAACAGCCTGTGGTTTGACAGAGCAGATTTTCTGGTATTACAATGCTTTTATCCCAGTTTTAACACCTTGTCTGGATTCCTCTTGAGAACTAACTGATACAACGTTAGATGGGAAAATGAGCTAGGATTTTTAAGTGGCCCCCACAACCAAAACATGCATCTAACCACCGCTGCATCCTTTGAACAATTGTAGTTATTAAGTACACAATTAGCCAAAAAAAAAGTTAGTACAAATGGACTAATTTGACCAAATTACGCATCTGTTTTATCTTAAAAGTAAAAAATCAAATTAAAAAGATAATGTGGTTCCTGAACTATTAACCGCCCTTCTGACAAATAGGAAAGCAGCTGTGAGCTGTGAGATATGTTTAACCAAGGGCGAGGGAGGTGGGGCTCATGTCAGGGTCTCATTGTCTACTTTGCATTATCCAAACCAGAGAGACTTTTCCAGAGTTCATATGCTTTGTCTCCTAATGTCGTTGGAAACCTTTAGCGCTTGCTAAAATTCAGAATTTTTTCCTTCTAAAAGGAGTCAGTTTATCAAGCCATGCAGGTTACACCTCATTTTCATACTGATTTAAACACTGTTTCATTCAGATAACTGGGTGCATTACAACACACACCCACACCTGCTTGCCTTATTACATCCTGTTCCTGAAGCTTAAAAGTAAGATTTCTGTGGGTTCCTAGAATTCGAGTTATTTAAGGGGGTTTATATTTTAATATGCTTTCTTGGAAGAGGTGGTATAGTAACTCATCTTCCTTCTATCTTTCTTTTCTTTTCTTCCTTTTTTTCTTTCTTTGTTATTTTTAGGGATAGGGTCTCACTTTATTGCTCAGGCTGGCCTTGAACTCAAATAATCCTCCAGGCTCAGCTAACTTGGGGTGCCACCGCACCCAGGTTTATTTTTCTCCCAATGTACAATCGATATGATGTGTACAATTTATCTATATATACAATATCATCATTTACTAACTCCACGTTGGTGTTTTATGTTGAGAGGATAGAAATAATCCCAGCAATGATCCCAGCATAGATATATCTGTGAGTATATCAGTGAGTGAACAAGTGGGGAGGTGGGGGAGGGGTGTGCATCTCTCTCTCTCTCTCTCTCTCTCTCTCTCTCTCTCACACACACACACATGCACACGCACACGCTGGCAGGAGAGGGAGAGAGAGGGGAAAGGAGAGAGCACAGTCATGCATCTTTTACTCATTGCATTCAAACAGACTTCTAACTAGAGCCCTAACTCAAGAAATAAATTGCATTGATCTGGTATTTATAATGGGGCACATTTGAGTTTTTAGTGGGACGAGATACCAAAGGGAAATTACATCATTGCCGGTAACCTTCTCTCTCCATCCTGCTTTCGGTAATTTTTCCCACCTCTTCCTTTCAATTTGCAAAGCCAAGCAAGTGCATAATTAAGAGAAATCTACATCTATTATGCCCTCTACATTTTTTTAGCACTTAATAAGTACACTATTAGTAATTGAAAAGTTAGCCCTGCAATCTGTACCAACATTCTGACATTTCATTCAGAAATGATTATTCTATCCTGATCCGACTGTAAATTTCCAGGGCAGAAGCTAAAAAGATGTAAAATATGGAATGCACTAAGTTAATAAAATTGGCCTGACTTTTTAAACTTTTAGAAACTGCAGTTCCACATTTACATTCTTGTTTTCTCACTGCAACTAGAATTCCAGCTGAAAAGCCAGTGGAGTAGGGGTGGGTTCAAGCAACCACAAAATCTTCGGTATTTTTCTGAGAAATGGAAGACCAAATTTCCTCTGAACTCTGTTCTCTGAGGACATGAGTATAAATGAGGGAAAAGAGGCATTTTGTCCAGGAGCAAAAGAACATTAGATACCAGTTTGTCGTGCTGCATTTATATTGCTTTTTATATATTAAAAGAAAACTTAGATTTTCCTGCTCCAGACTGATCCTTCAGCCTGGGTGATTCTTGGAAAATAATGCACCGGTCAACACACATATCTAACAGAAGCTAATTCTTAATTTCACTGTGTTCTTGAGACCCAGGTTTCTTCTACAGACCCCCCATTCACATCCACAGTCAGAATATTCAGGGGAAACTTCATCCCAGAAGCACCTCTGCCGCATACTTGCTAACTCTCTAGTCCCATGGCTGTGAACCTACTCCCCAGGTGCCAGGACTGTATAGGCCATTGGCTCATTGCCTCCATGAGCAAATCAAACATGGACATTTGGCCCCAATAAAGCAATGCTTCAAAATGTTTTACATTGCTACTTGGAAAAAGAAAAGCCTTGTAGCTTTTTGTTTCCAAAAGAGTGGTTGATGAAAATTATTCTTTATTTATATTTTTAGATAGTCTTGGATTTCATCTAACTCTCAGTGCATTTTCAAACAGCTCGTTGAGCTTCTTGCTCTAAGTTCTAGTTTACTACAGGCCACAACAGGTCACTAAGTCATTCTAGGAAAGCATAAAACAATATACGTTATACATATTCTATCGTTTCAGCACTGTCAACAGGAGCTGGAGCCCTAATGCAGAACAGCAAACAATGGCCCACCCTTTCCCCACTGAAGGTGAGCCAGAAATGCAGTCCAGGGCCCTGGCCTCTTCTTTGAAACAGTCCTTGATCCTAGAGGTAAAAGAGGCGGAACACTAGAATATCAGAACCCCTCTCCAGCACAGCCCAAACCAGTGCTCACCTACAATGCCGCTGGTAGTCATTTCTTTACATTTAATTGACATTAGACAGTGGCCTGCCTTGCATATGCTGGTCATGTTAACATGTTAATGATGGCTTAATGGCCACCCAACATCCAAAGTCATCTTGACAAGATGGTGACAATACATGAGGCAAAGCAGAAGATCCCACCTGGCCAGCTCCATCATGAAACAAGTGGAAGGAGAGAAGGGCTCTTGCTCTCTCTATGGCCAGGGCCAGGGCTTCTCCTACACCGAAAGTGGAGGAGCACCAGATTTTCTCCTTCTGCTCACTGTATTTCATAATCTGATCGCTGAACTACTTAATATGAGTTTTCAGAAAAACTAGGGCAGATGATCAGGAAAAGTGATAAATGGGGGACTACGTTTCAACACAATTGTTTATAACAAACTAAGTCTGAACCACAGCCCCGGGAGTCACAGTACAAGGGGGGAAATGTATGCAGGCAACAGGGAGTTAAGTAAATAAATTTTTTCTTTTCTTTGTCAATGTGTTTAGTTCTCTTCCTGCCAAGATTCATCTCACTCTGCTATCTTGTGAGAGACACATATGGTGCGGTGAAATTGCCATCCAAGAAAGCATGTCCCAGCCTGTTGAGACATCATCAAATAAGATTAAAGCAAAGTAAAAATAAAAAGATAGAATGATTTTTTTTTCTTTTTCTTGTACAGAGAATGTCTGATGAAAGCCACGGAGGTACTTGAATTGCTTCTAAAGGTTTTGTAGCCATTTCTTTACTTTAGATGGTTAAGAAAAAGCCAGGAATAACAGGACAATATCTTCTTCTCTTTCTCCAAGTTAGTGGGGGGAAATGCGCTTCATAATAAACCAGATGTATATGAATAAATTACAACATTGCCTTTGGCACCTCGGCTGCAAATCACACTTAAACATGCTGTCGACAGACCTCAGTCTTCACAGTCCTTCCCTCCCCTCTGGATTTTCTGGGTTCAAATTTTCCACCAGGACACAACCTAAAACTCCTCTTTTTTCTGTGTTAGTTATTGTGTTTTAATTCTTCCGTGGTAAAGTGTGGTGGACTGCTTGCTTTATAGACATGTAAACAGGAAGGACTAAGTTTCATCTTTACCCAGTTGGTGGCTGTATTTCCCTCCCGTTGACACTCAGGAGGTGGGGGATGGAAAGGTGACTGTCCTAGCCAGTGTTCTCCGTGGGACAGGGAGCCCCAGGAGCAGAATTTATCTGTGAAGCCATGGGCTCCCCCATTCTCATCAGCTGGGCATATTAGGCCTAAAATCCACTGGACCTGGAAGTTACAGATCTACGTGCTTTCCTGAGTGTGCCTGGTACCTGGCACTACCCTGGTGATACAGATTCATAACATGGTCACCTCCACAGGGCAAATCTTTTTTTTACCCAGGTTCCCCCTAGGTGGATACTGACACGAACATCACACTTCTTTCCTTGTTCCCTTTAAGAATCGACTGGCTCTGGGAGAATGTGTGACAAGGGCAGGAGAAGGGGGAAATCCGCATGCCACTCTTGGAGCCTCTCTCCAACATGCGAGGCGTTTCTTATTTTTAAGGGGCTTTCTTCCTCTCCCCTTTCCTCCCCGAGTGGCATTTCAGGGAGTACTGTAACTTCTTTGAAAGGATGCAGTCAGGAGGTAAACAATACCACACTTCACATCAGAGGAGGCCCCAAAGCCAGGCTTTGAAATTAAAATAAATTTTCTTTAAGTGTCTGGTGAGGGAGGGTGGAGGGCAGTGAAAGACAAGCATGCCCCTTTCTTAAATGCAAACACTCTGTTCTCTGTGATGTGAAGTCAGTTTGCATTGGGAAGCTGAAATGAAGAAGCAGTGTGTGCATTTGTTTGCAAACCGTTCTAGGTAAGGAGCCCAAGGTTTACAAGATCTGCTTTCTGATGCGCGGCCTTAATTGGACTTCTGCAAGACAGCCATGCATCCGAAGAAGAGATTATCACTGGCCTTAATAAGCTGTCGTTGGCTTTCATAACGGCCGAGGCCTAAAATGCGGCACACCGAGCCCAGAGACAATCTTACCAATTGCCCGGAGCAAGGATTAAAGAGACAAGGATCCGAAGGAGAGACAGCAAGAAGTGGGAGGGGGTGGGGGGGCCCCATGTAAGAAACAGGGGCTAATGTAAAATCGTTTCCATATTAACCTTCTTCCCTTCTGACAATGGTCAAATTCTGATTCAAAATACAAATTATCTCCAATTACTTCAAAAGAGGCAGTCAGAGAGCTGTCATTTAACCTTCACCATCTGTTTGCCTCAAAAGAAAGCTGTACAGCCTGCCACGTTGACCTCAACTTTCCCTCTGAGCTCTGGACAGGCACCAAAGACGGAGGCTTTATTGTTCTCAAGAGAAAAACCTACTGGGGCCTGATGGCTTGGGGGGTGCAGTTTAGGAAAGAGGAGAGATAGAAAGGTGATGTAGGTGGGGGTGAAAGGGAGACGCTCCAGGAGGTGACTTCATTCAAACTGGTTGACTTCTAGAGGTAAGAGGCTGGGCTTCCATACCTTCCTGATCTCCTTACTGAACACCCTCTGCTGGAGGACTGTTTTCAAGTGAGATTGGCTCTAGGAGGGCCTCGGTGGTCAGAAACAGCTGATGCTCAAGGCTGGGCAGGATGAACAAGGGCCCCTGGCCCGGCTGACTCTGTCACCTGGTTGGCCTTCGTGGGAAGCCAGCCACCAGGAGCACAAGCATGATGGGGCTGCCCAGAAGGTCCTCAGTGTTCGTGAACAAAGGCTGTCTGATACAAAGAAGAAAGCCTGGAGCACCGGATGTGGTGGTGCACACCTGTCATCTCAGCGACTTGGTAGGAGGATTGCAAGTTCTAGGCAGGCCTGGGTAACACAGCGAGACTCTGTCTCAAAATAGCAAAGCGAAAAGGACTGGGGATGCAGTTAGAGCATTTGCCTAGCACATGCGAGGTCCTAGGTTCAATCCCCGGTACTCAGCCCTTATGCTCCCTACCCCAAAGAAGTAAAATGGTAAAGCTGACAGGAACCAGGCTTTGGGAAAACATATTCTTTCAACATCTCCTGTCTGGATGAGCTGGAAAAAGACATCTACCCACTGCACCCAAACCCCAAAATCATACCATTCAGGCTGGCCACATGGAGACTAAAGCCGTTTGGGATTCTCTCAGTGGAGACCCAACAGCTCAGTGTACACCAAAGTCATTGTAACTAAGAAAACCAAACTTTATCCCCTTTGTCATTCCCTGCAGTGGTGCTGGAAGGGCCTCCCCTCCCCTGGGCAGCTAACAGAGCTAGGGAAGGGAGCCGTCCTGGACCAAGACCAAAAGGACTGGCCAGGAGAATGACTTCCTACCAGGCCACAGTGCAATAATAGGGTGCAAATTTTTAAACGTCTTACATTTTATGGGAGATTTCTAGTGTTTCTACCCAAGTACATTATATTATTTCCACTCCCTCTGATCTTTATTTTCCATTTTATAGCCCACTGAATAACAGGTTTCTTCAAGAGAGAAAGAAAGAAAACAGACCCCAATAAACAAGGACTACGTTGACTCATAAACAGTCCATGTGCCCCAAGCACAAAGGCACCTGGAACTTTCTAAAGAGAAGCACCCCAAACCCCAGCACCTTGCCCCTCTTTCCCTTGTCAAACAGTATTGCAACTCAAAATTTTTTTTGAAAACCACCATAACCGGAGTAACTGCCAGGCCCTCTTATTTCTCATTGCAAAAGCAGATGGGGGAGGGACCAGTCCATGGAACACAGAAAGCTGCCATTAATCACAAGGAGCAGAACGGCAGTGGTGGGTGGACTGGGGCTGGAGCAGCCCCCGTCAAGGGCCAGCATCATCCTGAAAAACCTGAAATTGAACCTTTACAATCTCTGTACCCCGATCCTCTGCCCCAGGATCGAATAGAACATTTCTATTTTTGTATTCCTCCTTCCTTTTTCTGCCTCCCCTCTTCCTTATCCATTTCTAAAAACAAGTTCATCTGGCAACACACTGATGGAAATAACTGTGTGTCAGGGTGCTTTGGTGACATCACTCTCTTTTGGATCTTTTCTCACCTGTGCATCCTCCTGAGTTTGGCTTAGGACACAGTGGGCCACTTAATGCGTGGTCAGAGACTAAGTGATGAAGACAGAGAAGCCCAGACCTCTGTCACACCTGGGTGCTCGTCTGATCTGACCGGCCACATGTGATGGGTGTCTTTTCTCCCATCTAGGCTTCCTTGCTGGCCAGCGCAAATGCTCCACATCTGAAGCACATCCAGAAGGGGAAAGACAACATGGCAGAACTGCTTGGCATCCAAAAGGCCTTGGTGGACTCAGGCTTTCCCCAGTCCTTCTCTCTGCCTCCACCACCCCCACCCCTTCAGGGTAAAGGCTGCAGGGACAGTGAGAAAGCTATTAATGTTCAACATCTGGATCTGATGAACTAACGAGCTAGAGCATCCACAAGCTTATCAGGCCTGAGTCCATGACAGAGTCCTGCAAGCAGGTTTGTGTTCCAGAAAGGAACTGGCTGCTACGTTTCATAAGACAAATATTATCTGTTCTTCTTCCAGGATGCTTGTTATTAAAAGCCGGATTTAATCGAAGAATTAAAAGGGCTTGTTTCACTTGACATTTCATCCACTAAAGACCTGAGGGGGGAAAAAAAAACTCCAGTGCCATACCGATCAGAAAGGAGCTTTCCTCGTATTCCACTGACTGGTTTTTGCACCAAATGTTAAGCACGTTACAAGGTGCTGATGATTTCCCAAATAGGAGCATCTTTTGGAGACCTATTTCAGGGACTACACACATGTAAAAGGTTTCAAGGTTATTATCTCTAAGTAAATAATGCGCTGAAAACCAAGACACCTTCCTTTGAGCCCCCTGCATACAAGTGGCAGGGGAAACAAAGCAACCGATTATGAGACCAGACCCATCACTCCCGAAACGGGATGCGACGTCCCTTTAAAAGTCAATGCTACTTTAGTCTAAAGACACTGAGTTTTTAAAATGTTTCTTTGATGCCAAGACTGTCATGAGTTCATGCTTGTTCTTCATGTGTACGGCTGTGTAGTTCTTTTCTTATGTCACCCATCTAAGCCAGTACTTCATAAAGCCTGAGTCACTGTCACCATCATTTTAATTGTGAGGCGGGTTTGGAGTGGTTCCAAGGTGCAGCGATAGAATCCCCGGGGAATTCCAAGGTGCTATGGGAGAGGTTCTGGCTGGGAATTCAGTAGTCTCCAAACTTAACTTGGGGTCAACCATACATGGTATTCCTGTGAGCCATCTGTGCCTTAAAAAGGTCTCCACGGCCAGGGGATGGGAGGGTGGCACACCTGCGTTCAGTGATATGACCTCTGAAATTTCATTTGTGTAATGAATTTGTATAATGAAATTTCATTTGTTTCTACTTCATGGTTCATCAGGTCCAACATAGGCCCACCTAAGGGACTTCAGGAAATGGAAGGGTGGTACTCTGTCGCTTATTTAATAGACAGAGATCTTGGAAAGTTTAAGTAACAAACAAACAAAATGGTACGAAATCATTAGACAAAAGGAACAAATGTAACCTAAATCACTCCCTACTCAGGGCTGCCAGATAACTTATAGGATTGTCATATACACAGATAATATATTAAAATATTTAATGTACATATGCTCCTTGTATGGCACATGGCTTACACTGAAAAATAAAATTTGTTGGTCATCTGAAATTTAAACTGGACCAGGTGTTCTGTGCTTTTACTTGCTAAACATGACAATCCTATAATAGATTAGAGCTAACCTGACTTAGAGAGACAGCAGATAAGTTCTGGAATTTTCTACCAAGAGAGGACCTTGGGCAGGTAACAAGTATCAGTTTTCATACATGTGCAGATGGAAACTATGCACTAAGATCATTCTTCATGAACCATTTGAACCTGAAAATTGTAATAAAAATTCTATTTTTAACACATGTACCATATACACATTTACCATATTACATACATAATTACTTAAGAATCCAAAAATAAAATAACTGTTTCTAAGTAGCAGGCCTTAGGAAAAAAACTGCAGATCACAAGTGTTAAATACTTGTGTATCAAAATTAATTAGCTAAAACCCTTCAAGATGGTACTTTAAAATATTCTGTTGAATTTTGCCATAGTCCATAATTAGAAAATTAGGGCAATGATAATAGAAACCTAAAAGTTTTTCTAACCAGGTCAAAGTATCACAATGATGGAACGCATAGAATTCAAAATAATTAGGATTTATTATTTTTCTATTTTTCTCAAGACAACACATCTTCCCCCAGTGATTTCTTTCTCCTTTTCCTTCAGATGAGAAAAACATCTCATTGTCACAGCCTCATTCTCAAAAAGGAAAGAAAACTGCTAAGTTCCAGTCACCAGTATTAATCACAAGTCAATTTGACTTGTCTCAGACCACCGTGGTGCATTTGTCCTGTGTCTCTGTGGGGGAGCAGAAGGAATGACTTGCACAGTGTTGTGGTTTCTACACCCTGGGGCAGATTTCTTTTCCTATATGTGGTGCTAGGGATTGAACTTGAGGCCCTCACACTGAGCTACATCTTGCCTTTTTTCCGTATTTCATATTTTGAGAGAGGGTCTCCATAAGTCACTAAGTTTGCCCAGCCTGAGCTCAAATTTGCAACCCTTCTGCCTCAGGGTCCCAGAGCGCTGGGACTGCAGGCCTATGCTGTCACACCCAGATTCCAGGAATAGGTTTGTAGTTCAACTCTGAACATCAAGTAACCTGACTGTTCCTGGGTTCCTCTTTTTAGAACAAAGCACCTACATAAATATTTATAAATAATAAATAAACCTACACAGTGACACTTTTGATAAGAGAAGACACATTTGTAAGCATCCAAAATGGATATGATCATTAACATCATCTTTCAAAGACAGTCTGGTAAATTTATTTGCTGAGATAGACTATTTAGAATTTTGGGAATATATTTTGGATCTGATTATTTCCTAGAATCTGCCAGGACAGCATCTGTCTTACGAATTTCTCCATCAGAGTAGTCACTAAAATATTCTAGAGTGGAGGCTGGTGCTGCAGTTCTGAACGGCAAAGGGCCATGATGGTAGCCATGTCTGAGGAGATTGTGAGAATCAGGTTTGTTCACTCTTCTAGCCAGAGAAGATAGAGATGTCTCCTTTTTCAATCAAAGATTGCTTTAAAGTCACAATGAGAGGGTCAACAAAACAAAATGAGAAAGACAGAGAGAGAGAGAATCAAATGCCCCTATTTTTAAAAAGCTTTGCTATGAAACTGGTCCTATTTATTAGTGGTGAAATACAAACCGTGTTATCAAGAATCTTAAGGAAATGGGTTGCTGTTAAGTGATACTTCAGAATTCACCCCCTAGCAAAGCTACTGCACCACTGAAGGAAGATAAGCAGAAAATCCTTGCCTCCAATAAAGGAGACCTTGGCTTGAAATACTGTAAACCATTCAGTGGCATTTCTAATGCCAGTGAGTGAAAATATTGCTCTGGAAAATTTCAGTTAACCAGCAGTATCCAGAGTCTTTATAAATGAAGACAAAGACTAAGACTTGGTTGATGGAAAGATGTTAAAGCGGGTGATTAGCCCCTGAACGTGCAGTCCTAAAGGTCCACTTTTCACATGCATTAATATCACACATGATAATATCCAGTATTGTGGGCTGTGACTGGTTCCACGTTGAGTGAAACACCTGTAACATCAGTGTAATACTGGCTCCTAACCTCCCCCATCATCCTATCCCCCACCCTTGCCCTGCTACCCGTCAAAACATGCAAGGCAATTGATTGCCATCTGGAATGAGTCATCACCCACTCCTAGGTACTTGAGAAGTGTGTTTTTGAGTCATAGGATTTTTTTCAAGAAAAAAATAATAAAGGTGTAGACACTATTCTAAAAGAGTTTGTAGCTAGATGAGAAGACAAAATATTCCTGTAGATATACAACATGTGGATGGAGATTACTAAAACAAACCCACAAGTGATTCCAAGCATTGCTTTAGAATTTTTTTATCATAAAGGAGCAAGTGAGTGAGACATTAGGCAACACCTAACCATCCGAAGCAAGACATACCCTAGGGACATACCAAAGGCAAAGTCTAACAGATGCTGTTCTTAGGTCAGAGCATGGTTTTGTCATTCAGGCAGGGACAGGAGTAGGGTAAGACCTTGACTAGAAGATTGTTGACCTCTGGGTTTGGTTCAATCTCTTTCTATCATGACCCTGTGGGAAATGAACCTGACCGTGCACCAATGATCCTATCCTTAGGTCCTGCAAGAAACTTAGCTTCCCTGGGGTAAAAACTTGGTGCCTACAGATTCCTTTGCCCTATTTTGCAACCCCACACTCTGGTTTATGCCTGAATTCTCTGCCAAGATGGCAGCTCTGCCTCATCTCTATTACTACTGATACTTGGCTCCATCCTTTGAAGGGGGGACTTACTTTCTATACCCTCAAATCATATCAACTACCCTAATAAGATATGAGTTCTGATATTACCACACCAGACCATGGTTCATGTCACTATGCCAAGGCTCTGATTCTTCTGCTTCCTCCTTCCCACCCATCCACTTCCATACCCCCCCCAACCAGTTTAACTCCATACAAGCAAGGGCATGGAGCAGAACCAACATACCACTGTAGTTCAACCAGGACTCTCGGCAGCTCTGACATCAGACTTTAACTGGCTCTGTTTTTGAGTCTTGCTCACTCTTAATTCTCATAACTTCAGCATTATGCTGTTGAGCCTCCACCTATTTCCTTTTGCCCCTGCACCTCTCACCTCTCCCTCTGCCCTCTGCCCTCTCCCATTCCCTTCCCTTCCCTTCCTCTCCCTGTATCTCTGTGTCTCTGTCTCTGTCTCTGTCTCTCTCTCTTTCCCTCTCTCTCTCTCTCTGTAAAGCCTGCTCAAATTTTACCAAAAATCTGTCCAGTTCTGGCACCTCCACATTATGGCTGTAAATTCTAGTAGCTAAGCAATGTATTCAGCTTTAGGTATCTCTTTGTTCTCTTCAGAAAAGAAATACGAATATTATTGTTTAGAGACGCTGCTGAGTTGCCATGATTTCTGAGTGGGAGAAACAAATCTGCTCTCAAATGTTTGTATCTGATGCTAATTCTCAGGGAGTCATAAGGGCCATCGCTTATTCATTTTTATTCTTTTATTTGCACATTAATGGTTTTAGGAGGAAAACTTCAATGAATTCTTCAGTGGCCTCTGGTCCGTTTTGTAGCATAGAACTCTGAAACTCAGGAGTAGTAATTTGGACACAAGATGGTGCTAAGGAGTAAAAAATTAACTGTGGGTCCTTCTCCCCACAGTTTAGCTCACAGACTTCAGGTATTCAAGGCGTTTAATAGTTACAAAAACATTTTAATACACATTACCTTGCTTATTCCTCAGAACTCAGGGAAAATACGCTAGCTCTGTTTGTTTGTTTTTTATAGATAAGGAGAATAAGTTTCCCATAGGTTAAATGACTTGTCCAAGATCACCAGCTAATCTAGGGCTGCCTTCCCAGTCTAAGTTTAGTTCTTGTTTTGGCTCTACTACACAGAACAGTCCTTTTTTATTTTAAAAATTCTCATTTGGGCTTTCATAAATATCTACCAATCTATCAATGCATCAGTGCCTGAGAGCGTGGGCCCAGCTTGCACCTTTCATGAAGGAGATTGATGGCTACTTGAAGTTTTCTGTGTTCAAAGGAATCCTCAGTCAAATTCTAGGGCATAAAAAACAACATGGACAAAAATGGTTTTGGTCCCTCGGAGAAAAGATCTGTTTTCAAGATACTTGGATTTGTATCTGCTTGGATAGCAGACCCTTTATCTAACCATCCTGCTCAACAGGAAGCCAGGTGGTACCAGGCCAGGGATCGCCTGAGGCTCAAGTGGCCCCTCCTGGAGCTATCTTTCCAATATACAGAACTGAAGAACTAGTGAGTGCTGGGGACTCTGGGTCCTGCTAACAGTAGACTAGCCATATGCCACTCAAGCCAGATCAACAGGCCTCTGCAGATGTCAAATGGAAATCAGACATCTCCTGTTAGAGTTCTCTCCTATTTGGCTGAAAATACCCCAACTGAGCACTGTACTCCCCTGTGCATTTGTTACTGGAGCAGTCATAACAAATGACCATACACTTGGTAGCTTGGCTTAAAACAACAGAAATGGATTGTCTTACACTACTGCAAGCCAGAGGTCTTAAATCACGGTGTCAGCGGGATTGGTTTGTTTGGAGATTCTGAGGGAGCAACTGTTCCACAACATTTTTCCAGCTGGGTGGCTCTGTGTGTGATCCATAACATTGCTTCAATCCCTACTTTTGTCTTCAGAGGGCTTTCTCTCTTCTGTGTGTCTGAATATCTCAAATCTCTCCACTTTCTGTTTTTCTTACCGGGACAGTAGTCATTAGATTTAAGGCTCATCCTAAATCCAAGATGATTTCCTCTCCAAATCCTTAATTAATTGCATCTACAAAAAGACATTATTTGCAAAGAGGCGGCTTTGTGGGTTTCCAGGTAGATATGGATGGTGGAGGGGCACTCTTCCACCCCAAGCATTCTAAGCATGCATCATTTGAACTACCTCTCCAACTGTGAAGTGGGGCTAAGTCCCTTGCCCTGCACTTAAAGAAGATGCAGAGTAACTGTTGCGGTTATCCCTAGAAGAACCCCTCATTTACTTTCTCTGGGACACTCTAGGTGCTTCCTAAACTGGGCTAAAGCCAGCCTCTTCACATGCATTTGCTCAAAACAGGACAGCCGCAGCTCCCAAGGTCATTCCATGGAATCAGTACCGGTTCTCTTCTCTTTCCTGAGATCCCACAATACATATCCAATGGCCATGCAAAGACACAGACTCTTTTGAAAGTTAGAGAGGACATTAAGGGGTTCCATCCATTTGTTTTACTCGCATTCCAAGTTGGGATTTGCTTGCATATCTTGTAGCCTAAGAGCCCTTTTAATTAAGACATAACTCACACATCATTTTCATGGCAACAGGCTGCGATGTTATCCACCTTAGAATTTTGCAATAACGAGCCTTGAACAGAACAAACTCTTTGTTACGGTGAGCAATGCTAATTGAAGGATTCCTTCTCTCTCTCTCTCAATCTCTCTCTCTCCCTCTCTCTCTCTCTCAAAAGGACATTGAATATAAACAAATGTACTAAGCAAAATGCAGATGCTGCCTCTCGTTTTTCCTGCTATTTCTTGAAACAGAAAATAAACTCTACCCGCCACCAACCCTTGCCACCAAACCAAGTGTTCTGGGAGGCAAAAGAAATAGTCTGAAGAGTGATGCTCCCCAGCAAAGTCTATAGGAAGGAAAGAAGGATGAACACAGCACATGCACCACTCTCAGCACCATAGAAAACAACCAGCTTGGCTTCTCTCAGCAGCTAGAAAGCAAGTCCTCAGCCATCCACCACTTTTTTTTTTAGTTATCAAATTCCATTATGTTTCTTTTCTTAGAAAAGTGACTTTATAGGTCATTAAACAACTATTCAAACATAAGTGAGCAAAATCTAGAGTGTGGATCTCTCTCCTTTGATATTTTCCCCCTAGTTTTTAGGAAAAGGGTTTGAGACTTGGGATATTTTTGGTAATGTCTTTGTGGGCATTTAAATAGCCTTTGCTTTTGCAACATACCCTCAATAAGGCCAGTGCAGAAACCTGTCTTGCATTAGCACACCTGCTGGGTTAGCACAGGAACATGCATTATCCCACATGGGACACCTCGTTTGCCAAACAGACTTGACTCAAAATTACCTGCTTCTTTGGGTTGCTACACCCGGTTTTCATCAACCTGCACACAACTGAGTTTTCTACATCTTTTATTCCTCCACCAGTTGGACAGGAACGGAGAAAGCAAAGAGAAAGGGAGAGAAGCCCTCTATCAGCCTGGGTTAGCTCCTGCGGGTCCCATTCCTCATGGCCAGCACCAGGTACAGACAGGGCGTAGCCCTTTCTAGCCAAAGACTGGGCCGGCTCCAGGGCTTAAGGGTCTTGATGTTGGTTCGCTTGCAAATTTCTTTGGTAGTGAAGTGTGTCAAAAGAATCTCAACATAAACTGCATGGTAAATGATTGTGGCCTGTAGTCTATCCCACTGTTGGCTCGAGAGACAGCCATGGGTGAACGCTGGGTGGGTGGAGAGTCTATAAGGTAAGCAGATTACAGAACGTCATGTGCCACACGCAGCTCAACTCTACTCACAGCCCAGCCTCTCCAGTCCAGGGGCTTCAGCTGACTCATGTGGGCCACAGGCTGTTTCAATGACTGCCTGGCTAAATGACTTGAGTTTGTCCCTAATGGGGAAGGGTAGGTGAAGGGAGCAAGACCAGGGACTTGAATCATGGTGTCCTCCCCGACCCTCCGTCTCTGAAGGCTCTTTCCCAAGCTGGCTTATATAAGAAAGACAGCAATGCGTAGGGGAGGAGTATAGAATTCGTTGCCGACAGAAACCTTTTATGTCACTTTCCTATCATTACCAATGCAGTTCTGGGAGTCTGCACTGGGCTGTGGATCTTAGTGAATAATAAACCCTGATATGAAAACAGAATGCAGAAAACAAATTAGCATTTTGAAAATAAAAAGCCTGGCTTTTAATCCTATTAAGAACATGCCTGCTTTTTTTTTTTCCTACTTCTCCCCCTCCCCCTAAAAACTCTGAAAGAGATACTGATGTTGCCATTAACATAAATGCTGAAATCAGCATTTCCTTTGAAAGAAGTTGTTAATATTTGGAAATGGTCGGATTTCCAATCCAAGCTTTGATTGTTATTCTATACTAGCCAGCAAGTGCCAAGGTCACAGGGAGATTCACCTGCAGACGGAGCTAAATGAATCCACTCGGCCACAATGCATGTATAATTTAACATTCTCCTCTCGAGTACCTCCGTGCATTCCTAAAAAATATTTTATTACAATAACAAATTGGTTTCCAAATCATGCATTATGTATTCTGAAATTAGGCCTGCCAGTTAAACCTGTACGTACAAACACGAACCCTCCCAGGCAGCGCTGGAAGAGCACCCAAAAGCTTTTGGTGGCAGGGCGGGGCTTCAGAAGACAGGTTCATTCCACAAGGAACCCACTGTCTCTTTTTATCTTAGCCTGCATATTTAGAAGAAAAAGAACAAAGTGAACATTCACTATAAATAGCAATCTTGGGTTGTCCTTGTATTGCTGCTGTGTGAAAAGGCAGAGTGTGCTACTGGGCAGAAGCGTCTCCTCCCCTAAAAACAGGCATGCGAGGCAGTTTTCCAAGTTTTCCTTAAAAAACAATTATTCCTTGAATATTAAAAGTCGCTTTTTCCTGTGATCTGACACTTTCCATGTATACCTTTTACAGGAACTGGACTTCCACAAAGCTCCTTTGAAACATTAAAGGTAAAGATATCAAAGCCATCCTTACAAATTTGTGTTCAGAAACACACTTGTTCTGCCATAAGCTTTCATCACGAAGTTATCCAAAAAAGTTAAAGCATTCAAAAACATCCTCAGGATTCCCATCACAAATGCAAACCCGTATAACGTTTCCCTAATAGATGCTTGTTTCTGCTTTGTAACTTTCATCCGAAGTTAAGTACACATTGATTTAGCGTTCTTTTACAACATCGGTATGGTCTTCTCATGCCACTAGGAAAATGCGTAGTTGTGAATTATTGAGAGTAAAATGTATTTCTGATGCCTTTCATATTCTTCTATTTTAGACCTTTTACATCATACCAAGTTTCATCTCACCAAATGGTATTAGTGAATGCTAAGGCAAAGATCCCGAAGTAAATGGCAAGTTCCACAATATTAAAGGTGTTTGATCATAAAAAGGTTAGAAGGAAATCTAGCTGAGTTTTCTCAAGTTTCAAAAGTTTCTAAGGCATGAACTTGATCTCTTTATATTAAAAGAAAAACCTAGTGCATTTCAATAGGGAATTTGTTTTTCATTAACTTGTAAGATAAACATCATTGGTATGTTTCTTCTGGTCTGCTAACTTTTGAATAAAACAACAAAATTCCTAAGAGATCCACTTACAAATCTCTTTAAATTAAAAATCGGTCTAATTTTTATTATAAGGCCAACATCATGATAGGCTTTGTATTGTTAAGCAATGCCCAGACCTAAAAAGTCTGATTCCCTGACAAGAGCTTTTAATAAGAACAAATTATGAGTAAAATTCGATGCTATAAACTTCCCTTCTCAAAAAAAAATCTGCAAACACTGTATTAAGAAATCATTTTTTCTTAATTTCATTTTGATGGAGAGATATGACTAGACACACGGCTCTCCTATAGTGAAATTATAAGGAATAATTTTCTCTAATCTAATCAGTAGTATCTAAAAATGGGAAGTGTTAACAGCATAATTTCTGATTTTTTTGTATTCTAATTTAGGCTGATACATTAAAGCTTTGCTTTTCAGAAGAACAATTAAGAAGTTGTTGTTAGAAATTAAATATTACTGACAATTGAAAATGCATTTATTTCTCGTTTGCTGCAGCTAGAGATACCACTTCCACCTCCCATCAAAGATAATCTAAACTAAAATAGTGTAAAAGTAAAAATGAACCTAAAAGCTTCATTATTTTGTGCTAAACAAAAAGGTGATTTATCCAAGTAATAAGCAAATTCCAGTGTATGAAGATATATATTTTTTTAAATCCTCTAAAAAAATGCCTTAAGTTGTAATCTTCAGGCTAAATGATTAAACTCTCTCTGGGTTCGTTGACTACAGAGCTATATCCTTCATTTTAGCTGTGGGCTATTTTCAGCTGAATGCAAACTGCTTTTTTATTTGTTATTAAAGGCAGTTCACATCTTACACCACCTCATATGTATAGGATGCGGGCAACTATACGTTATTAAAGAAAGTATTAAGGCAGAATTAAAAATGGAAAAAACAAAAAGCCTTCGGTCATAATTACATTTCATTCCCATACACTGCAACAAGCAGTTATACTGCCAAGTTTTTAAAAAATACATGAAATACTAAGTGATAATTCACACCACAGATGAAAACACGGTACAAAACTCTTCTTGGGTTGTGACAGCAGCATTTCAAATTAGATATAACAAGAAATGTTCTAATAATCACTCTGTTTTATGGTAAATTACGAATACAGAAACACATACATGATTAAATATATGGTCAAATATAAACTCATGTTAATAATTAAATCAATGAAAAAAATTACAAATAAGAAGCCCAGAAGTTCTGAGGGAGGGTATCAGAAGTCAAATACTTTCTGATTCATCTTAAGCAGAACAGGAATTTTAATATAAACCTCTCTTAACAGCTACCCAGTCAAGATTTGAGAAGAATAATTCCCTAACGCTACATGAAAAAAAAAAAAAAATCAGTGGAGAGCATCAAATAGGTTTTTGAATCGAAATATTCTTTTAAAAAAAAACAAACTTCTCCCCAAATTTGCAGCTCAGCGAATGCGATGGATAACATTACAATAAGGTAGGCGCATTTCACATTCTTTGATTGGTTTGGGGATGTTTTATTAAGGGTGTGCCAGGAATCCCCATTCTTAAAGAGTCACAGCCTCAATTCAGCTGTCTCCTGTTCTGTCCCCAACCTGGCTATCTGCCAGAGAATGTCACACTTTGAAGGACAAAGTCTGAACAGCTTCTGCACAGTCTTTGGACTCAAGCTTCTAGTTTCAGAGTGAAAAACTCTTAAGAACCTTAAACTTGGTCGCTTTGAGCAGGTCAAAAAGGGAGAGAGAGGACAGAGAAGGAGACATAAAACTATCTTGAGCCTCCCCACTCTGTAGGTCTAATGAGGCTTGGTCCACCAAACAATCACAACAATAAACTGCAGCGTGTCCTGGGGTCCCCTCTGAAAGAATGAAACGGGAAGCCTGTCTATCACGCTGAATGCAGAACCAGGAGCTTGCGCGGCGGGGTTCGATGCCTTGTGCCTGGCTGTATTCACAGGCGAGGCAGACAGATGCCTGGCCTTTGACAAAGCCAAGAGATGGGCATTTCAAAAATAAAATCATCTCCCAATTACAGGGAGCCCTTCCTCCCTGGGATCCCAAAGCACTCTATCAACCTAAATTGGAATCCTGTCCACCGAGCTGCCTTCCAGCAGCCACTCCAGTATAAATTGGATCAAATGCTCTCAGATTAATTCCTGGAAACATATATTCATCTTTGTATATCTTTATTACAAAACTAGCCACAAGACTGCTCTACAATTTTCATTACCAGAACAGCTTTTGGAGCTGGATTACACCACGGTTTATCCCTCCGTGACCCCAAACCATCTTGTTAGCCCCATTATTGTATATTCATACACCACACCTGAGCCCAAGATAATAAGAGAGTTATGGTGAACGAGGGGAGGGATGCATTTTATTGCATTTTATGCACTGCTCTTCTGCAAGGATGTTTAACCTGCTGCAGGCGCCCCCAGAAGTCCCACCTCACTGCCGTGCTCTGACTTGCACTCTCCACCAAAGACCCTCTAGATTCTCACAGATTGAAAAGAAGGGAAGGGAACCCGCAGAGAACTGGGACTTCTCAATGATGCGCACACCTCCTTTCTCCCTGGCTGCTCTGGGTAAGAGGACAGAGGCCCTGCAACACCAGCAGCCACGCCACTCAGGAGGGCCCTGGGCCCTTCACGGGGAAAGAGCAGGATTTCTGCCTGCTGAGGGGAATGGGGCTGTCATAGGCAGAGAGAAGAAAGTGGGGACAACAGTGGCCAGCAGTCTTAGCTGAGCTATTTGTGATTAAAGATGTGGGTTTGGGTCAACTGTTCAGGTGTGGGCATCAAAATGCGGTTTGCTACTGGAAGATATCAAAGGTGGTTAACTTTCTTATGATGATGATAATCTATTATATTACCTATATTAATAATATAGATAGTATAGGTGACTAAAATCATGTATATATATTTATATTCATCTATATTTATGTGTGTGTATATATATGCATACATATAACCACATATATATGCAAGCACATATTTATTATATGTATTATATAGGTACTATAATATATATATTATATAGACAGAGAGAGAGAGAGAGACCCAAGCATGGGGAAAGTAAGCCATTTAATTCTAACATAATGATTGGCAATCTTATACTATATCTCTTCTCTCTCCAGATACATTCTGCCCCAGTCAACCAACACCTACAGTGACTCTCCAGCCTGCTGATCTGCTTCCCTCCCTTCTTCTCTTCCCTTTTTCCCTATCTTTTCCTTCTTCCTTTTCTTTTAAAACAATGCCACCTTGGTTCTTAAAACAGGAAGAATAACCTAGAAGAATCAGTCATTCTTCATATATTCCAAGGAAACTTTAAAACTTCTATTTTCTCTAGAAAGGACTTTCTGTGTCCTTAGCCTTTTCCACTGAAGGTGATGCTAAAGTACAATAAGACTGATTAATAAAGGTGCAAAAAAGAAGTGTTCTTATTATATTAAGGAAATATTTAGGTCCTCTTTTTTTTTTTCCCAAAAAATCTTCACTTTATTTCCCACTGTTCAGAGAAATGATGTAAAATGCTACTCCAGTGGGAAACTGCAGCTCCCTGGTCTTTTGGCCTGAGGTCCTCTCACAAACAGCGGCAGGCATCTGGAAGCAGGTCCCACCCCAGACCTCCTTACTGGAAACCTACTTGTCAATGACATTACTGGTCATTTGTATGGACCTTAAGGTTTGAAATCCCCAGATTAGGAGATTTTTAATGACTTATTTCTGGATCCTACTTCAGCCCTATTCAATCAAATTCTTTGGAATCAGTGACCAGGAAATTGTGTACTTTTGAATCCCTTACGTGACCTGGTACCATCAGGTAAAGACCTGCTCACTCAAGACTTCATTGTGTGGCCTCTAATTGTTCCAGTGATAGTGGGAAGGGGATTGAATACTCCACAGGCCTTACCCTGCCACCATCTCAATGCTAGGAGCTCTGAGGAAGTAGGTCCCCTCCACCTCAGCTTTCTGCATCTCAGCCTGATATTTAAGGTTCTCCATCAAAAGGACACCTCACTAAGCTTTCCTGCCCTTTATCCCATCATCCTCCTGCCTCAACCAAACCAAGCAAACACTAAGTGCCTTGCTTTCTAGGCCTTCTCCTTTGTCAGTAGGGACAGTGCCCCTGGTCTCACTGCATCCCCGCTGACATCTCTCAAGGTGCTCTGAAGACACTCAAGCCTGCTGGATCCTCCCCACTGACCACATCCTGCCTAATACTCTTTGTACTTCTCATTGTCCATCTTTACATGTTTAATTTTAGAGCTGCCACTTTGCATTTACTGACACTCCCTTTAAAAGGGAGTTTAAAATTAAGCCACAGGCTTATAAAATTTTAGTTTTTACAAGATTCCCCTTCCCATGTCCCATGTCACTACTACCTGTTATGATGTTCTACCCACCCTATCTCACATGTGGCTTGTCTAATTTTCAGGATTTTTTTTACAGTACCCATAAAAGAAGAGCACAACTTCAAAGACATCCAGGATTCCAGCTCATTTGTCCCAAAAGAAACCTAGGGGAAGTGCTATGTTCCCAGAAGTATTTAACCGCCAAGGGTTCCTTCTCAGAAGCTGTGTGAGGGGTTACTGGCTAAGACCTGCAAACTCCCTGTTCTGGGCCACGATGATTTGTCGTCCATTTTATTGTTTCTTCTGTATGCTGATTGCTCTTGATTCATTACACAACACAGAGACCATGAGAAGAAGTCATTTTTCAAGTGAACAGGTGCACAATGAAATTAGATTAAAGTTTTGTAAATTTGCAGGTGGAAAAAAAGACATCCCCATGGGACCAATAGGAGAGGGTTTGAGTAAGAGAAATATAGAAAGCAACATACTGAGACTTGCCTTGTGAGGAATGTGGCTAGTTCCCTCTCCTATGGAAAGGTTTGCAGCGGGGAGTCTGTGCACCTCCTTCTTCCATCCCTGTTCATGCCAATTCCATCCCCCTCCTGAGTTCTGCTTCTCTTGCCCTTTCTTTGGACCAGGGAACCGACTGTGGGGCTTGTCACATTTCACTCATGCCATGGGGCTCGCTGGGTCAGTGGGCAGACAGCCACGTGACCTGGGGCCAAGTGAGTCTATCTCACTGGAGATGTTGCGTGCCACTCAATTCCTCTAAGCCTTGACCAATTCAGACCTCGATGATTGCGTTCCTCTCCTGCACCCAGGCAAGACATGGCAGGCTTTACCATGGGAGATGTGCACACAAAGCATATTTTCAGGACGAATGGAAGCCAGGCTCTTTCTTCCTCCCTTATATATTGCTTTTTGTCATTTTCTTCTGTCTCTTTCCATTTCTACCTGATATTTTTCTGGACCACTTCCCTTGATTTTTCTCTTTTATACTGACACAAGTCCAGGTCCACTAAAGTAATCACGGCACCCAAAGAGAAGAAAACACTGCATTGCATTATTTTGCTTTACCTTTGTTAAAAACAGTCCACACTGAAGCAGTGACAGCTAGGCTTCTGTAATCTGTACATACAATTTAATCCTTTAAAGAATCAGCAGGGCCCACATCAATCAAGAGCCTTCATCAACTTGTAAAAACAATATTTTGATTCAATCAGATTCAAAGCCCTGAAATTCTCAGCTAATTAATGCAGGGTCACTCAAGGGCTGTGCAATGGTGGCTGGAATGGCGGTCAAATATTTACCCTTGGTGCACACACACGTTCATATCACCAGAGGGCCTGAGCGATGGTCAAGAATAGATAATGCACCTCTGGCTGCAGCAGGTTTCATCTGGGTCAAGTATTTGGATAAATAATTATTACAGAGGGAGGAAAGGAGAGAAACGATTTTTCCATCATCATAGACACATATGGAAGGAAAAGTCTGTAAAACGTAAATGGCCAGGCACCAGCCAACACCCTGCTGCTGCTTCGAACCACCCAAATGTCCCAAGCAGAGAAGTGTTCTGTAGAGTACTTTCCGTAACACTCAAAATAAATGACAAGTTCAAAACTTTGTAAGTCAGCCAATCCATGAGATATTTTAGCTAGGTCTTGATTCCAAGAAATTCGTGTTGGTTCCATCTGGAGACATTTTGAGACTTGATATAATTTGGAGGTCTCCAGAGGGGCACAGAAGCATTTGCAATACCGTGCTTCTTTCTAAAGTGGTGTATGTATATGTTAATACTTTTTTATGTGTATTTGGGATCCACAGTGTCCCCAGAGGCTCATTGTGTTGAAAGTTTGGTTGCCAGCTGATGGGCCTTTGCAGAAGTGATTGGGTGATGAGGACTCTAACTTCATCAAGTGGATTAATCCATTGATGGATTCATGAACTAAAAAGGGCTCATTAGGAGGTAGAGTCTAACTAAAGCAGGTAGTTGGAGGTGTGGTTTTGAAGAGTATATTTTGTTCCCTGCCCCTTTCTCTAAGGTTCTCTAATCCTTTCCGTTTCCTGGCTACCAGTGATGGACAGCTTCCTTCCACCACATCTTTCTACCAGGATATTTCTGTTTGACACAGGCCTAAAGGCAACAAAGTCAAGTGACCATTGACTGACACCTCTAAAATTGTGAGCCAAGGTCAACCTTTCCTCTTTTAAGTTGAATTTCTCAGACATTTTGTCACAGTGGCAGAAAGCTGACTCACACACAGACATGTAGTTTAGTTACACAAATGGAGGAAGAAAGTGTATCAGGAGGCCTCCTTACTGATAAAAAATTCTAATTTGGATTTTTTCCTTAACACACAAGAGAAAAATAAGCACTATAAAAGGAAGTTCATGTAAAGATTCTACCTTGGCCCATTCCTTTTTTCCTTACTTTTGACATCTGTAAAGTCTTCAAAAATCATACACTGTGATTCTGTTTGTGATTTTTACCAGATAGTTTTTCAAGATGGTATTATTAGGGGACAATGACCTAAGGCTAGATGGGCTTTCTCTCTAGTATTTCTAACCACTGAATATGAACCTGTAAGTATCTTAAAATAAAAAGTTAAATTAAAAAAAATGCATGCTATGTATAATGATACATAGAATAGGCATAGAATTAGGCTTTTTATTATGTTATTAACCACTTCAATTCATGTGCCTTTCCTCTCACTGTCAATCTCAAAAAGTTCTACAAAGAGTAGGCATGAGGAAACTTGTGATGACAGTGTTCTCTCCTCTTAAGATTGGGGTATAGAGTGGGAAATATATTTTGCTTTTTACATCCTTCATTTATCATCAAGGAAGAAAACATAAATTTTTTTTAGAAGAAATTAATTATATTTAGATGGTCAGTCATGGGCCTCCTTATATGTTCCACATTTTTATAGTCTTTCCCTATTCATGTTACTAATTGTATGACGATTAACCAAATTATCTGTATAGAGGAAATATGATGGTTACTAACATGTTCCAGGTCAAATATCAAAAGTAATCCAAATTAGGTTATGACGGTCATTTCATTGTTTTTGGACAATACAGAGCTCACTCTTTATTTGTGGTTTTACTTTTTGTGGTTTCAATTACCCATCAACAACCATAGCTCAGCATTATTAAATAGACAATTCCAAATATAAACAATCCATTAGGCTTTTGTTTTATTTTGTTTTTCATTTGGGGGATTGAATCCAGAGCCTTCAAACTAAGCTATATCTTCAGTACTTATCATTTTATTTTGAAACAGGGTCTCACAAGTTGCTAAATTACCCAGGCTTGGCTCTGAGGAGGATCTGCCTGCCTCAGCCTCCCAGAGTGCTGGGATTGTAGGCATGTGCCAGTACTCTCAGCTATAATTCATAAGTTTTAAATTGCATATTGCCTTAAGCAGTGTGACAAAGTCTAACATTGCCCTACTCCACACTGCCTGGAAAGTGAATCATTTTTTTGTCTAGCACATTCATACACCATGTCATGTCTTTGATCACATGACATGGCAACTTGACTTCAGTACAAACTAGCCTAGCAGAATCATAAGCCCTGGATGTATCTGTGGATGAATGACACATAGGCCACAAACTGAGAAGGGAAGACCTATCCTGGATATGGGTAGCACCAACCAATAGGATTATAGCTGGCATAGAATATAAAGGGAAAAAAACCTAAAGTCTTCCTTTTTTTTCCTCCTTTGAAGTTGGTCCAGTCTTTGCCATTGCCTTCAGGGTTCCACAGTAGACACCAGTGTTCCGTGAACACCCTTGCATTTTCCAACATGGATTCACACGGACTCTGCCCTGAGCTACAGGCCTTTGACCTTCAACTGGATTCTCTGCTCCTCCAGCACCCAGATGGCTGTTTTGCATTCTTGAAGCCCTGATTCAGCATGCAGCCACTGAAAGCCTATGTTGTATATCATATACATTTTCTCTTCCTCTAGTGAACTCTAACTAATACACCATCCATTGATCATTAGCTATCTGGGTTATCAGATTAACTATTTGTGATTTCACAGTGCCTGTGTTCAAGTAACCATCATTTTACTTATTAATGGCCCTGAAGTACAAGAATAGTAATGCTGGAAATTTTAATAATTATTATAATAGTCCCACTTTTTATTATTAATCATTTTTTGTTAATCTCTTATGTTGCCAAAATTACAAAGTAAACTTTATCACAGGCAGGTATATATAGTGAAAACCTTTATACACATATATATGCTATACATATATGGCAAGAAAGAGAGAGATTATAGCAATATCCTCAGTTTCAGGTATCCACTGGAGGTGTTGAGACATATCCCCCATGGACACAGACCATGAATTTTCTCATGGTGGGCTTTCTGATTGACATCCATCACTGGGGCCAAACTGATTGTTGAACAATCAACATTGATCACTGTGATAGACTAAATGAATGTTGTGGCTTTGCTCATGCTCAGCATTTCACAAATATAACAAAGCTTGGATTCATAGGATGCCGCCAAGGTTATTTTTTTCAATACTCCAGCTGGTCTACCTGGGGCTACTTGATAAAACATTTGGACTGAATAAATAGGCACTTCTGTCAGACAACTGATTTGATTGATTTTTTTTTCCTACTGTATTAACTGGTTATTTCGATACTCTGTAGACATTTAAAAGACTTTCAAAATCATAGACTCTAGAATTTTAGCAAAAAAGTGTCCTCCGAAACCATATAGTCCAGGGCTTTCCCCACAACTTTTGGGACGTTAAATGGAAAGAATCAATTTACATTAAATATTTTGGGAAATGCTGAGATAAGAAGTTCAATTATTTGATTACTTCCTTGTTTGCTAGAAGTTCCCAAAGGTCTTGAAATACTAATATGCATTTACAATTTCTATTTCTAGCATAATAGAAAAGGTTCATCCAAGTTTACATTTAACACAGAATTCCTCCATCCTCCCTCTCCCAGGTCAGATCTAATTAGCAAATTTGGAAATAATAAAATGTAGTATAAATTTTATAGACAGAAATAGATAGTCAAAGAAGGGATATGTTTTATTAATACCTGCCCTACTATGGAGTTCAAACTAAAATCTAGGCCGTTAATTCCCACTCATCTTTTGCGCCAAACCAAAGTGCATTTTTCTAATTTTGAGTATGAAATCGTCAACCTCCATATACCCATTACCAAGATTCTATTCTTTCCATTTTGTTTTGCCTGTATCTTTTTTCCATTATATATTATCTGTAATCCTGAATTTTAAAATATACATAACATATAAGATATTCTTCTTGTACAATGTATAAAACATTTACATGTTACAAGGATTAAATGAAAATATTTTGTTTTTAGCATTATGAAGTACTAATTATTTCACCAAGGGTTTTAAAATAGTGACCATTTAATTTTATAATTTCTTCTCTACATGTAAGGTAGAATTCCTCTGTATAAATAAACCTTTCCAAGATTTACCAGGATTATGTAGTTACACAGAAATACAATTCATTTAAGAAAGAATAAATAAATGCTTACTTATTTCTTTCCTTTTAGTTACCAGTTTTCAGAGTAAGGCACTAATCTAATGGCACCCCATTAGAGATGATGCTGGTTTTCTTTTCATCTCTGTCTATGTTTCTTTCTTTTATTTGCAAGTCATTGGATTCATTGTATTTCAACAAATTTCAGTTCTTATTAGTTTTGATGTTCACAATATCCTATTTATTGCCCATGGGAATCCACACATGTTGATTTTGTCTCTGACAGCTTCCTTACTTTCTAGTATGATAAATGCCTTATTATTACCTTATATATTCCTTGACACAGATCAGAACCGGTCAACCCTAAGAAGCCTCAGATCTTAGCAAAGAATGGTATTTAGAGATCACAATCTGGATAGTGAGGGTATTCACTGCTTTTGACTCACCACTGCTTGTCCAAGTAGATAGAGCTAAGAAACATTCTTTCTTGTTTTTGGAAAAATTCCTTAGTTTATCTCAATTTCTAAGATTTTTCCAATTAAACATTAGCCAGGCTATTGGCCTTCGCCAGATATTTTCCAGAGACAGAAAATACATATTGTAATTGAGGCACAAGCCACCAAGATAGAGAATAAACTGGTAGCATTAATTAAAGACTGGTTCATATTTATATGCATGATTCTTTGAGCTATAGTAATGATTTCTAAAGTCCTATCTACATGAACATTTCAGACATAGCAGTTGGGAACCATGCTTAATTACTTCTGCCTTGATGTATTGGATGTAAGTACTATAGCCTTATTTCTTTGTTCACATCTGAAATCAGCCTGATTTGCAGGAACAAAAATTATTGTACATAAGTGTGCCCTTGTTACTTTCAAGTGGATCCCAAGGATCAAGGTAAAAATGTTGACGTACAGCTGTGGTTTTTTAAAGTATTATATTTAAGTAGTAATTCTAGTGTAAGAATTGTAAAGCTGTCAAGTGTTAATATTTACATTACTGTCCATGTCACTAGTCAGTCATAAAGCTTAGGATAAATTTTCTATTCAAAACAGTGGGCATGTACATACACTCCCTCTTCAATTCTTATTTTCTGTTGTTGTTTGTTTGGGGTGTTTTTTTTTGGTACCAGGAGTCAAACTCAGGAACCTGCTCTTGCCAGGCAGGCACTTGTGCCACTGTGCTATATCCCCAGCCCTCCCTCTTAATTCCAAGTTCCCAGGAAAGTAACTGGAACATTCTTGTCAAAACAATGATAACATAACTGAGCTATGAGACAAGTTATAGGTCTAGATAATGATAAAAAAAAAAAACCTTGAAATATAGAAAGCAAATGTACTCACAGCTTGTTGGAGAAATCGAAGTAGGAAACTGTAACACAAAATCCTACAGTAAGAACCTCTTTCTGAAAGGATTCTAGGAAAGTATCAAGAACTGGTTGATATAAAGATTAGGCCACACTGAATTAGAAGCCCTGGTGAACACTTCCTTCATGTTAGCTTCTGTTCATCCCCAGGAGGTTGTAACTCATCTTCAAATTTCAAAGTTCTCATATGTTCACTCCTAAAAACCCCAAATGGAAACTCATCTCATTTTACAAACTTCCAGTCTTCTTTGCTATTAAGATGAAGAAATTTAAACCTAAATCTAACAATAACTATTTGTTGCCCAGAATTCCCATCTTGATCTAACTCTTGTCTCGGAGTGACATCAGGTAACATACAGAAGCAATATAAAACTCATGTGCTCATGTTTAGAAACTAGTACCAGGTACTAACAACTTTGTGAAGTACTGGCTACTACCGTACTATCTAGTCTTAAATAAATTGTAACATTGATTAATCCAAAAACCAACGGCTATGTGATTCATTTTTTTCACCTTGTCTTAGGATGTAAAGAAATACAGTCTTTAGTCTTAGGATGTAAAGAAATTACAGCTACAGGGTTGTAGGAAATGTCTACAAATCATCGCTTTCTCAGAAGGACCTTGATATGACCTTACAGAATATTTCTCAAAATTTCAACATGCATGCAATGACTGTATCTGTGTTTCAAATCAGAATGCAAATCTGTTTGAAGTTCTAGAGGATCTGTTTGATGAGATTTGCTGATTCAACTTTAAGGTAGGTTTTTGTTGTTTATTTTGCAAATTTTGGTTGGGTTTATCTTTTGTGGAACATAAACATCCTGGACTGGAGCATGCATATCTAGAAGGAAATAGATGTATATTTTGTGGTTTCTCAACCCACTTTTTCTTCCCAGTTCTGAGAATTTTTTTTCTTCTTTTTGTAAGATTAGTTATAACATTTAAAAACAGTTATGTTTTATCTGGATATTCTAGGTTTGTTTCAATACAAGAAATTTTAGTTGAAACAGGTATCATGGGTTCACTTTTTGGGGAAGAAAGATGTGGAGGTGGGACAATGGATGATTTTTTATTAACCCAAAAGTGGTTGATAAACCAAAAAGCTGGTCACATAGGCTGACATTGTGGACAGTGTAGTTGGGGCAGGGGCAAGTGTTTCAAATTTGGGAACCCAGTGGGTTGAATTTGAATGACCAGGTAGAGATGGAAAATAAGATTTATATGCCCTGTGAGCTATAGAGTTAAAATGACCCTCACACAGTTTGAGGTCCTCCAAAAGCCAGGCTAGAAAAAATTTTGCTATCTGCCATCAGGGAGATAATAAAATTTATTTACACTCAAAATCAGGTAGGAAAAAACTGGTATGTGCAAAAAAAATCCCAGAAATTACTGTATTTCAGCATCCTTCTAGATATACATGCTCTAAATCCAGGATGTTTATGTTCCACAAAAGATAAACCCAACCAAAATTTGCAAAATAAACAACAAAAACCTACCTTAAAGTTGAATCAGCAAATCTCATCAAACAGATCCTCTAGAACTTCAAACAGATTTGCATTCTTATTTGATTCTAATACAGTCACATAGCTTGATATAAAATGATCAGAGTCATAATAAAGAAGATTATAAAGGTGAGGAAAAGAATAAGTCACAACAAAAACTGAAAAGGAGGTAGAAAACAAATTAAATGAAATGATTCAAAATTTGAAAAAAAAGCTGACAACAAAATCTAAAAACTTGACAGGCTCAAGTGTAGGTCCACAATAGATGAAGAAAGAATAGTGAACTGGAAGAAATATCTAAAGAACTTTGAGTATAGTATGGAGAGACCAAAATATAGATAATGCAAAAGGGGATTAAGAGAGGTGAAATTTAGATGGAGAAACTCTAAATACATTCGACTAGAGTCCAATGAGAAAAAGAGGAAGACAGAAGAGAGAAGGAAGGTGGGGGTGGAAAGAACAGGGGAAAAAATATGAACGGGGCAAAGGACATACCTGAAGTAACAAATAAGTAATAGAAGTCCAATTTACAGAACCTAATAAACCCCAAGAGGGAAAAAAAGAATGACAGCCAATCTATAGGTAGGCATGTCATAGTAAAATTTCAGAAAAAGACAAAGACATTTCCTTAAAACTCAGTTTCCCTTGAGAGAGTAACGTATTGACAGCTGACGCCTGCTCATCACAGATGGCAGTGAGAAGCCTACGGTAGGAAATCATCAATAATTTTAGGTGTAAAAGATGTTGCTGTTGGCTGTATTTTATGAAGTCCTCAACACCTATGGATAAATTTAGACAATTGAAAATGAAAAGACTATATATATGGGGGGGAGGGGTTCTTCATTAAATAATCAGTGGGAAATGGGAGTAGGATGGATATAGATGAAATAATATATTATGAATTGAGTGTTTCTAAAGCTGGATGGTGTTTACATTAAAGTTCATTATAATATTTTCTGTAGTTTTAAGTATATATGGAAATCGTCAAAATAAAATGTAAAAAAAAAAGTCATATGTCTTGATTTGTTGGAAATATATATTTGTGGAATAAATCACATCCTGTCCAGGAAAATGCCCTAAAAATTGTCTAAGGTCGGGGAGAAGTTGGTAGAGGTATAGGTAAAACAAGACTGACCAAAAGACAGCAACTGCTGAAGGTAAATTCTGTACCTGAGGGTTCTTTTCACAATTCTCTCTATTTTTCCATAATAAAGGAGGGTTTTTTTTTTAAGAGAAAAGTACAAAAAAAGAAACAATAAAACTGAAAGTAGAGACAAATGGAGGTTAAAAATAAATATGCAGAGGAATAACTGAAGAAAACACTATTATTATCTAAATTTTGAAAAGATGAATAAAACTAACAAACCATTGCCAAGTCTGAGAAAGAAGAAAAGGGAAAAGATTGTTAATGTTTTCCTCCTTTTATTTTTATAATAAAAAAAAAGCAGAATGAGTGATGAAAATGGAGATCATTTATCAATGTTGCAGATGTGAAAAATAAGGCATCAAGAAAAAATACATCAATAAATTTGAAAATAAATAAAATTGACAAATTGTTGAAAAATAAAACCAAAAATGGCCCACAAACAAAAAGAAACCTAAATATTCCCATACACATTTTTCCTGGGTGTGGTGGCTCACGCCTATAATCCCAACACTAGGGAAGCTGAGGCAGGAGGATTGTTATGAGTTCGAGATCAGCCTGGGCTACAAAGTGAGCTCAAGGCCAGCCTGAACTGCATGGAGAGACCCTGTGTCAAAAAGACAAACAAACAAAAAAAAACAAAACAAAAAAAAGACAAACAATTTTTTTTTTTAAATTGAATTAGTAAGCAAAAATCCTACATTAAAAAAAACTAAGTGGTTCCATGGCTTTATCAATGAGATTTACCAAATGGTTGGGGAACAAATAATTTTAATATTATACAAATTATGTTAAAATACAAAGAGAAGGGAATATTCTTGATTTATCTCATGAGGCTAGCAAGAAATGGATACCAAACCATGACAGGAACATTATAAGAGAGAAAAATAACAGAAAACATAAACATAACGTAAAATTTTAGCCAAAGTATTAGAAAACCAAGTCCAGCAGTAAAAATAATAAAATATCATGATCACATGCAACTTATTCTCCAAATGAAAAGTTTGTTCATCATTAGAAAATTAATTACTGTAAGTCATAATATTAACAGATTAAAGAGAAAACCATTTGCTCAATAAATCCAAAAAACACAGAGTTGAATGAAATTCAACATCTATTTAATACAAGAACTTTTGCAAGCTAGGAATAGAGTTAACACTCTTTGGCTAAAAAAGGACATTTATCTCTGGGTAATATCTTATTACTGGTGGAGTAGTGAAAGCCTTCTCTCTGAAATTGTGAGTAAGGAGGAATGCTTACTCTCTCTGTTCTTATTCATTATTATTCTGGAAGTCACACCCAGTGCAAAAAGAATAATACAAAGTTGTAGTGACTGGAGAGGTCAAAACAAAATTCGGCATACAAGAGTTTTTACCTGTGAAGGTAAAAAAAATTAAAAGGAAATCTAAGCAGAAACTATTAAAACTAATAGGAAAATTAAGCAATATTAAGTAGAATCAATGCAAAATAAACAATATTTCTATATCATTCAAATAAAAGTTACTATTCAAGTACAATTAAAGTTTTCAAAGCACCATGTAAAATAGCATACAAATCCAATACCTCTAGTAATACACCTAGATATTTATTGAAATAATTTAAAAGACCCAAATAAATAGAAAAGCATACCACATTCATAGATAGGAAGGCTCAATACCAGTTTCCAATGGATCAATACAGTCTAGGCAATCTCAGTGAAAAAAAAATGCAAACCCAAAGGGCTTTTATTCGTGGAAATTTACTTAAATAATTCAACCAGAATTAATATTGAGAGGAGACAGAACTTGTCTAACCAGAATTTTTATAGATCCGTATCAATGAGAACAAAGTGATATTAGCAGATACAAGGTGAGTTGAACGATGGAATAGAACAGAAGAGAGAGGCAACTTTAGGAAGAGCGAGTTCTAGATATATAATACGATATTTTCCAGTCAGAGCAGAAAGGCACAACTCCTCAATAAATAAAGCTGGGACTTCTACCAGCATAAGTCTACTTTGGGGACAGAGAAAGATGAAGCCTCCATTTAGAGAATAAAATACTCTGTGGATTCTTTGGTGCAATCAAGTGGCTAGGTGGTTTCTACTCTCTGAGAAGTCTGATGCTTGGATTTTGCTTCAGATTTGGCCTGTTAGGTACTGCTAATCACCATGGCGATCCCCTCCTACTGGTCTCCATCCCCAGCACCACTGGGAGAAGGTTAGAGGCCTGGTGTGGATGTACAGTGGAGTATGATCCTCAGCATTTTATGAGTATGTGGCTCCATGGCAATGTTTGAAAGGAAATTCTGAAATTTTCCTTGTATCAGAGTTTAGGATCCTTTGCCCATCAGATTAGCCTCCAAATTCAGATGAGGTCAGAGTAACTAAATTAGACTAAGGCAACAGGTAAAGATCCAAAATGGGCTTTCCTATAGCAGTAGCATCAAAGAAAAACCTCCAAAGAGAGGATATTAGACTGTTACCTAGAAATATGAAGGCACTTGGCTTTTTCTTCCCTGCCCCTTGCTTCTTGCCTAGTATTTCTGCCTGCCATCTTTTAGCTCAATGGAGAGCTGAGTTTTTCTCTAATAGCATTGTGGACCTTTGAAATTGGCACCAGTTAGCTTGTCTTTGTCAATACAGGCCCCTAACATATAGCCACATCTGTGTTGTTGTGGAGATCCAGGGGCCTGCTCATACGAACCCAGTCTAACTCCAGACCTACAAGTTATCCTTAATAGCACGCACCTCTGAGTCATTTTCCTTGTTGCTGAGACATAATACCTGACACTCAAAACTTACAGCAGGAGAGGTTTATTGTGGCTTACAGTTTGTGGAGGTTTCAGGCCACAGCCAGCCAGCTCCAAGACAAAAAGGGCAAGAAGAAGTTCCTAAGGAGGAAAACTGCTCACCTCATGGTGTAAAGGAAGCACAGAGTCAAGGGAGGGGCTGGAAAGGGAGACAGACCCTTCAAGGTCATGCCCACAGTGACCCTTTTCCAGCTCTTCCCACCAGACCACGCTTCCTCACAGCAAGTCAGCTATAATGCTGATCCCATCACCTTTCAAATACATGAGGATTGGGGCATTGTTTTAGATCTAAACCATAGCAAGACACAAAGCCCTGCCTGCTCAGAGTAGGTGATACTAAGTAGTTGAGGATAATCTTGACACCAGAAGTGAAAGTTTGTTTTTTTCCTGCAAGAAAATATTTAGTATTTTATTAGCAAAAAATTTTCATTCCAGCTTGTAGGTGTTAGAGAAGTCAATTCATTTTTCTTTTTGGACAAGGTCTCGCTATGTAGTTTAAGCTGTACTTGAACTCACTGTGCAACCCAGGCTGGCCTCAAACTCTTGGTGATCCCCCTACCTCAGCCTCCTGAGTTCTGTGATTATAAGCATGCGCCAACAGGTGAGCATATACTAACGTGTGACATTTTAAAGGTTTTCTTGTACTGTTATGTAACAGTTGTTGTGCACTCTGATTTAATGTCATTTTTTAACTTTCTTTTTCCTTCAATTAAAATAAAAATCATAAGGGCTGGGGATTTAGCTCAGCGGCAAAAGCGC
>NW_004955484.1:6195377-6205990 GCF_000276665.1 Chinchilla lanigera
GTCTGTTAATGTTTTCCTCCTTTTATTTTTAAAATAAAAATAATAATAATAATAATCCATAAAAATTAAGTATAATTAAAACTTAAGAGATGTTCTCAAAGCAATCAAATTGGCAAAGGTTAAAAATGCAAGAATACTGGAAGTTGGTGAGGTGTGACCTCAGAGACAGCTAGTAAGAAATAGATTAAACTTTTTGAAGATCTCAAAAAGGGATTTTACTTCTTTTCCCCACTTCCAGAAATCCCTCCTAAAATTTCATCACAACATTAGTTATTACAAAAATGGACAAACTAAAGTGAGTTAACTGGTCAACACTAGAAGAATCAACGTTCAAATTATTATATAATTATGAAATGGTATATTTTTCCATTAATATGCTCATTAAAAGATTCAGGTAAAAAATTCATACTATACCATTGATTAAAATAAACTGGAGACTAGAAATCAGATATAGCATAATTGCAACATTGTTTCATGTACATATTTATTTACATATAAAAAGTTTATATTCTGCTTATACACTTACATACAAACAGAAATTAAGTAAAACTACACATTGGAATAGTGCCTCTGAGTGATCTGGGTATCATATTCGTTTGTAAGTCCCACTCACTTCATTTGTATATTTGGACCTGCTGTCCCTGTGTGGCAGGAAGCCGCCATTCCTGTCTTTGTCTGCAAGACCCCATTCAACTTCAAACTTGGCCTGAGCTCTGCTATAACTGAGACAAATGATTTAGGCTCAAGAGGCTCATCCCAATCCACTTCCATTTTGCTCAGTGAAGACTAACTTGGGGCTGCAGCCTTTACCCCTGGATAACTTGCAGATTACACTCCTAAACTTACTCCCCAATTTGCCACAAAATATCCCATTTTTGTCATTATTTTCACATCACTCTAGTCTATTGATAATCTTTGGAAATGAAAAACATAACTCTTTTTATAGCAGTCTGGTTTTAGTGGTGCTCTTTCTACTTACAAAATACAGTCATTCTCCACTGCTGAAAATTAAATGACACTGGCCAAGAACTGCACTCTCCCAGCCCCCTCAACGGGAAAGAAATGGTGAATTTGGTCATTCAAACAGCCTCAAGACACTCAAAGTGAAAACCACTGTGTGGAGCAAGTGTCCCCTCCTTTGTCTTTAGTTAAAAACAGTCATAGCAGCAAATGAGCTAAAAAGAAGTGCAGAGAATCACCTCATTGTGGAGAAAGAAGGAAATGAAAGGGGATCACCATTTTCCCTCTATTGTTGGCTATAAGCATGTGAAAGAAAGCTCAATCTCTGGGATCCTAGGTTCCACCGAAACCAATTTTATGCTGGAAATCAGATACTACAGTTAAAGCTGCTAGATCTTTTGCATTTTGACCACATCCCTATTTCTAACCTTAGTTCCAATTAAGTCAAGATTCCAGGCATAACTGGCATATTTGGGTTTGTCTGGATAAGTTCAATGGTCAAATACTATTAGCCAAATTCCTGTATGGAGTTCATGCTGTGTGTGTGTGTGTGTGTGTGTGTGTGCGCGCGCACGCGTGTGTGAGCGGCGATGCTGGTGGGCTGTTGCTGGCGTGGAAGAGGAAATAGTGGATCCTTTTATTATCCAGTCAATAATTGAATGTAGCAGGGAGAGGTTGGGTAGGATACTGAGGAAGGATGAACTGGGGTTGAACTGAGGGGCTGATACAGAGAAGACTAAATATTCCGTTTGTTTGTCCTGAGGCTAGGGATTGAGCCGGTGCCTTTGCACTAAACCCCATCCCCTTTTTAGTCTTTTATTTTGAGACAGTGTCTCATGTTTGCCTAGCCTGGGCAACTGCAATCCTCCTGCTTTAGCCTCCCAAAGGGCTGAGATTATAAGCATGCACCACTGTAACCTTCTCAAACACTCTCATACAGGACCAGATTGAAAATAGATTGGGTTTTGTGGGGAACAGGCAAAGCAAAGCTACTATGAGGATATTTATAAAACAATTTTAAATAGAAAAACTTGTTTGTCTGAGTTTTTTGTTCACAGAAGCTTTACAAAAACAGGCTGGTCTTGAATCTAGCGCTTCAGAGCGTGGACACCTGGCTAGGAAAACAAATCAAGCCCTGGGTGAAGAGAGAAGAAACCTCAGCCCTACTTTCCTCCCATGTGACTGCAGTGTCAATCAGCTCTTCTCTATCCAATGGGGAAGTTCTTTGGTGCCCCTCTTTGCCTGATACAACTGTCTATGAAGATCCAATGAGGAAACAAAGTGCAAGAACTATGACTGATTTCAAATTTCTATATCCTCAAGAAGTGTTTCTGTGAATACGTGGTACCTCAGTTCACGAACTCAGTTCTCTTCACGATTCTGATCCCAGACCAAACTGGACGAGAACTGAATCACATTTTCCCATCAGGTGAACTTTGAACCTAACCATTGAAGTTGATCAGGTTCTCGTCCAACTCGTTCTGTGACCAGAACAGTAGAAAGGATCAAGTCTGTGAACTGAGGTGCCACTGTACTGTCAGTTTCAGCCAAAGCACATCCTGGGTCATCTCAATGGAGCATGGTGACAAAGGGATTAAAGTATAGGCTGAATACTGTCACTTCAAGAACGGGAGAAGTATGTGTTTCATAAAAGTGACACAGGGAGTGACTTTGCAGTTCCTCTTAGAATGACTAGAGATGGAAAAAATATGTGGAAATTGGCTTTAAGCCCCAGAAAAATTCTTGTCCACAAACTCCACACATCTCCCCTACTTTCCGGTGTGCTCTCTTGAAGTTGGCCCCGTTTTTCAACAGTGAATTCAAAAAATGATTGCACCAAGCTCCCCCAAAGGCAACACTGTGTGCATTGGAAATTCTAACTTACACTTAGCCTAATACGTAATGCTTGTGCATAAGAGGCACCAGGAACACGTGTGTTCTGTTTAATTTGACTCCCTCTACTTTGAAATAAACAAATTCCAAATGCAGATCAGGTGAGACGATTTATTTGCTGAGAGATTATTAAAAAGCAGGAAATAATACTATTGTTTTTCATTTTGATGAAACTAAAAAAAAAAACTCTAGAGCTCAATATTTGTTAATGCTCATAACGCAATACATTTTTTTCACACAAAATGTTTCTTTGTGCCTTTTTCTCACTGGAAGTGATACGATATTAACATACGACTAAATATGTGGCAGTTACCCTTTCCTAGACTGAGGCTGTCCTCAGAGGGATGGGAGGCTCGGTGTGTGTCAGCTGTGCTTGCTGTATGGCTGCTTGTTCCAGACGGAAGAACATTAAAACATATTCTACAGGAAAACAACACTTTTAATGAACAAAATGTAGAGCCTGGCTTTATAAACCGCCCATTGACTATAGCTATAACTGCACTATTTATTAGCACATCGTAATTACTCTTTATTTTGTAGGTTTGATCTTTCACTTACTTTCTCCTCAGTACTTGAAGAGGCCCACATTTCATACATTGCAGCAGGTAAAAGTTGAAAAATTGAAAGTCCGTTGCCTGCAAACTCCACAACAATCTGATGTTTTCTTCCATTCTAAACGGGACAAATCCCTCTGCTTTTCCAGTCTCAAAATGCACAAGCTGCGACTTTCATTCTGGTGGAAAAGCAGATGCCTGGCATCACACTTGCAAAATCCCTGACTCACTGCCATCTCAGAAGTAAGCAGGCTGCACAGGCCTTGGTCTTGCTCATTGTCATCAGACCTCCATCATCTGATTTCTGCATCACTCAACCAAATTACTCACAATCGCTACCTACAGAGTGTGCATGTAGCATGCACACGGTGCTTGCTCCTGTTCTTAGAAAATAAATAACTGATCAAGACAAATTCAAATACTTGACACTTCCTCTATTCCCTCCGTCTGGTCTTCTATAAAAGGGTCAGGGCTGGGGATTTAGCTCAGCGGCAAAAGCGCCTGCCTGGCAAGCGCAAGATCGTGAGTTCGGTTCCCGGTACCGGAGAAAAACAAAAACAAAAACAAAAACAAAAAAAAAATAAATAAAAGGGTCAGATTCGAGCCCTCTAGGACTGGTCCGTAAGAGGAGCAGAAGGGAAATGGAAAGTGCTGGCCCACAATAAGGTCTTTTCCTTTAGAAGGCTCTGACTCACACGGAGGGGATCAGTAGCCCCTGTTGGAAGCAACCCAGTTTTATTTTCAAATTAAAATTTAAAAACAAAAAAGAGTTGGTCTGTGTACTTTACCCTTAGCCATGGTGGGGGTGGGGTGTATTTCATGGGAAAAGCTTAGATTTGACAAAAAAAAAAAAAAAAAAAAGATGGAAAGAAAGAGGGAAGAAAGGATGAGAAAGACAATTGTTCAAAGACATTCTTGCACACAGCTTTCTAGAGATGCCATGTGAGAACAGCTCCATCGAAAGTTGCAAACCCAATCAGATCAAATCCTAATTTTATTCTACCTCACTGCACAGAAGACAAAGAGAGGGCCGGGGATGTAGCTCAGCAGCACGGTGTCTGCCTGGCAAGAGCAAGGTCCTGAGTTCAATTCCCGGTACCAAAAAAACAAAAAACAAAAACAAAAAAAAACGATGAGACACTACTTATTCTTCATTTGTTTAGGCTGTAAAAATTCCAGTCATTATTTCAACTGGTCTGTGTGAAATATGGAAATAGGCATCAGCTCTGTATACTTGGAGCACATATGGTGGAAGAAATTCCCAGGCAAATAGTTCCTGGCCATTGCTGACCCCATGATGAGGCACTGGTATCAAACGACCCTTGTCTGTCATTCCTCACCAGGCTGAACAGATCCTGCCCCACTGCCAGAAAGGGAGAAACAAGAGCAACAGTTTTATTTCTCACGGGGAACCTTGCACTCTGGATTTTCTAGAACCGGAAGTGCTCGTTTTCAATGACACGGCCTCTAAAGAAAGCACTATTCAGGATTCATGGGCAGGAGGAGAGAGACGGGACATGATGAATTTCTCTTTTCTTCTCCAGGATGAAATCTGCTGTAAAGACTCACAATCTGAGACAGCTCCATGCCTTCACTGTTGTGCTTTCTTTCCGGGTGCCGGGTGCCCCTTTCTGTCACCCATGTGTAGATGTAGGATACAGAAAGTCACGTTTGCTTGTGAGAAAACACTCTAAGCAGTGCTGTCCATTTCCCCGGATCTGCTTCATGCAGAAAATGCATCATTTGCTGAGACTACAAGCACTGTGAGGACCATCTTGTCATTGTCTCCCGACAGGAAAAACAGTTTGTTCCCTGACACCCCAGACTCAGACAAAAACCTGAGTTGCAATGTGATTTTCCCCACTCCTCTCAGGTTCCTAAGTCTATAAAATAATTAAACCATGCTTGGCAAAGGAAACAGAATGATTCAAGAGAAACCCTCAGTCAAGATAAGGATTATGAAATATCTTAGCAGGGAACAAATACACTTATTTTTTTAACACTAGGTCAGGATTCTGTTGATGTGGTTAGACACCATTTGGCTTGGCTACATATATTCTAAATTCAAACGAATGTCAGAAGTCACAGGGTTGGGAAGTCCAGTGACTGGATCTCGGGGCTTGGGCCAGCCGCACAGCCTCCAACAACAGGAAGATCCGGAAACAACCTTTCTCTTGCCCTTGACGTGGCCTTTGTCAGCTGCAGCTGGAACCCAACTGGCGCTGGAACAGCTGAGCCATCAACTCCAGCTGTCAGCCTTGTGCGGGGTCTCATAAATCCAGATCATATCTTTCTGTTTGTTTGCCGGTTTGTTTTATTTTTCTGAAGTCAGGAGGTAGCAAAGAGGCTAGAAAAACAGTTTCAGCTTTAGAGGTTTTGCTTCCTGTCCACAAGTCCCCCATCTCACCTAGAGTTGGCAAGACAGTCACTTCTGCATTCAACAAACTTTTCTTGAGGAAAGGGGTCTACACCAGATGGACAAAATATAGATGTGAAAGAAAGGAGGTGTTAATATCTGGGGGTTTGTGGTCTCCCCTGAAACAGACGATGAAAACCTTTTGTCTTGCGCACCGTAGGTGTTTCGGGGAGAGAAAACCGCTTCTCATCAAATTATATGTGTTAGAATACAGCATTCATTAATAATATTTTCCCTTTGATTTCATTCACCCTCTCCATACAAAACACCAATTTGCATGAAAATTTAAATTTTTAATTAAGTAAAACTGAACTAGGTAAAAACTGACTTCAGAATATAAGGTGATGTTTAGGCAGCCACGTACTAGTCTGTGATTGAAAAGTAAAACACATCCTAAAATTATCCAGTGATGGTCTGATTAGAAGCTTCTGGCAATTGTGTGCAAACAAAGTCACGATTCTCAATTATACTCCACTTAAAGTGACATTCTAATATTGTATTTTGTTTAATGATCATATATCTTCATGCTTTAACGTTTAAAACCAGTTTAATCATTTATGGTTGTTTCTGTATCCTCTACCATCTACTTTTATTGTTTTGAAAAGGGCAAAATATGATCCTAAAAATATAAATGGTTTTCTTTCTAAATATTTAAAACTCCCTGTGTCATAAGCTGTGACAGGTTTTCTGTCTTTCCAAGTCATTTTTGGGCTGTAATGTGCACTGTAAAATAATTCTGCTAATAATGTTGAAAGACAACACTTATATATAACATGCTTTTTTAGTTTACAAACAAAGTTGGATTTAGATTTGCAAATATTTGAGGCAAATAACATTAATCACAAATTAGGAATAGTGGAGGATTTTTGGAAACTAGAGACAATTAAAAATCACATATACATAAAAAAGTTATTTGGGGAGAAATTCCTACCAAGGTTTTTTGACACTTGCAATGATTTTTTTTTTAAAGGGCAATGCGGTGTTCTAAAATTTTAATTTAGTTAAAGAAAACTCAATGCCAAAAAGCCGCTCTATTGCATGGAAACCTCATGAGGCAAGCTCCCAGTCCTGAGCAAACAAAAGCAGCTGCATTTACAAACCCTTGAAAAAAGGGTTTATAATGCAAACGCCACCGTGACCTTAACTCCAGAGGTGCAAACATGCTGCTGTGATAGGAAAATTATGCATTAGAACGGATGGATGGGGCTCCCAGAATGTTTTAAGATTTCTATTTGATCATATTTTGTAGCTTTTCCAGTTTCCCATAATAAATACACTTACGCAGTTGAGCACTAAGGAAGCTTTTCTTTCCTCAGAAACACTTAAAATGAGTAGACTGTATGGTCTGTAAATTATATCACAACGAAGCGGTGTGAGAACAAAACAAAAGGAGGTATTTCTGCGGGGGGAGGGAGTGAAAAGGAGTTTGAGATGGTGTAAGGTGCACCCTGTCGTTGATGAGTAAATCAGCAGAAAATAATTCTGACATTTCCAAAATATTAACTGAAATCAGCTACATTCTAAAAGCAAAGAAAGGTACACTCTGACATGGTGTTACAATTTGCTTTTGATATAACTAAAAAAAAAAAAAAGATTTCACGTTGGAGTAATTTTTGAAAGCCCTTAAAGGAAATGTATATCTGCACAGGAAAATGGAAAGGAGGTAAAGGAGCTAGGAGAAGAAGGGGCATTTAAAAAGAGAAAGTGCAAAAACAGTGATAGGAAAAAATGAAATTAAATTAAGAAAAAGAAGCAAGGATTTAAGAAAGTTAAAGAAAGGAGAGAAGGGGATATTTCCAATCACACTCCCAACATTTCAATATGTTAAAAGAACAAAAAAATGTATGCAATCAGAAAATTGTCTAAAAGATTAATAACACATCAACAAGGAAGATTTGATTCTACTCAAACTTGGAAAACGGAAGACATAGAAACATATGAATTTTCATTTGTAGTTGTGAAAATTAAAATCCAGTTTTCAGAAGATGAATGTTGGTCTCTGTTACACAGAAAACCCAGCCCAGACTTTGGTCAGTGTCTGTGGATCACGGGAGTGTCAGCAGGATCAGCCCTCGTCACACCTCCTGTGGGGATGAGGAGGATCACTGTCAGGCATCCTATGCGTGGACCCACCCAGGGCTTCCTCCAAGCTCTTTCCTTAATGCTCAGAAGACAGATAAACACCTCCATGAAATAACAACAAAGAAAGGCTGACTCCCTATCCATTTTCATTTACACAAGAAAAATCAAACATGTTTTTAGTTTTTGCTTTTACTCTTCAGAGGTGATGCAGAATTCTAAGGCTCATAAAGAGAGGAAAACCTACTAGGAAACTGAAAGGAAGTTTTTAAGGAAAGGGATGGCTGTGATTTGTTCTTTGAGGGGTAAAGGTGACTTTCATTTCTATATGAGAATCAGTTAGTAGAAACTGCCCGGTTCCAAGCTTGATGAGACCTTTGTCCTCCCTAAAAATAACCTTTAAGGGTCACAAGGCTCCCCTAGGAGGTCCTGAATGGGCAGTTACAGCTACTTTGAAATATTTCTCTAGGGCCCACCCTATGGAGCATATTTTGAGCTGGGTTTAACTGGGGTGGTGTTTAGTACTGGTGCACGTGTCCCTCCATACAACCTGTGAGCAGTGCTGTGAAAAAAACTGGAGCCTACTACTCTTGCCAAAACAGTGCAAGATTGAGCTGCAGCTGCTGTGGCCTGGGAGGGTACAGTCAGCACTCTGCTAATGCCCGGGTCAAATTGCAAGCTAGGGGTTGCAGGTGTAGCCCAGTGACAGGGTGCTTCTCAGCATGTGCAAGGCCTTGGGCTCCATCTCCAGCACAGACAATCGGTAAATAAACCAACATGGAGCTCCTACCCCTAGCATCTGAATCTCCACCTCTCTGACACTTTTGCACATTGTTTTTTTTTTATTAGAACTTATCTTTCCACCCAAAGAGCAGGGGATACAATGAGTTTGGGCTTTCCACCCCTTCCCTTTTACCTTGCTTGAAACAAAGAGCTATATCTGAAGGTGTATGTCATATCCTTATGATATCTATAGGGGTGACAAAAATACATAGTGGATGTTTAAATTTTTAAAAAAACCTTTTAAAAGTAAAAAACACATTGCTACTAATCTCTGTCACTTTGAACACACTTAGCACATACTTCTTGCCACTTTCTGAGGCAGGTCTGGAAAGGAAAGATGAAGAGTATGACAGGAAAAGAAGGGGTGTGAACAGAGGGAAGCTGGCATGCGGACAGTATGTGACGGGAATGGGGAGCAAATGAAGTGGGCAGAGGGGCCTCTGTCTATCAGAACCATCTCTGACTGGTCACGCAGACATTTAGAAAATAAGATTCAAGGGTTTGCATGCAATGCAGAAACAACCCTGGATCTGAACACAATTGTCCCAGGAGTAGATAGACGCCCAGCTCTGAAATAGATCCTCTTATTTTGAACATCTCATTTCTTTCTCATGTTGGCTTTTGAAGGATGTAAACACCATTTGGTCTCTTTTTTCCTCCTTTTCTTTTCTTGGGTAAAAGCCTAAAATGAAAAATAAAAAGATTCTGCGGGTGCTATATATCTAAGAGAAAAGCCAGCTCTGAAGGGGAAGACATGTCTTTGCTTTTATTGCTTCCTCTCAGGGCTGAAATCAGGGAAGATCTTAAAGGATCATATTTTGCAGCTCTTTTTGCTCAAATCCCGACCCTCTGAGTGATGTGCTGGAGAAAGGCTGGGCAGGCTGCCTCTCCTCCATGCACAGGAAGTGTGCCTGCTGTTTTAACAATGAAAACGGGTCCGAGTAGGGGAACATTTTCCTCCCAATCTGAAACGGGATCCTCCCTTTGAACAAACTCAATGCAACAACTTGTCCAAAGGGGCAAGCTATTTTTAAAAAAATGTTTAACACAAACTGCAGTATAGGAGGTAGATCTAGAAGGAGGGTCGGGGGAAGCAACAGGTGAATGGAAGGTGATTTTCTAATGCATGGGCTGGCCAGAGACCAAGGTGAGAGGAGCCAGGGACAGTGCAGTTGATAGAGACTGGTCAGGGACCAAGAGAAGAGATTCCAGATCACAGAAGGTAGGAGAATCACAGGCCTGTCACAGAATTCTATTCAAAACAAAACAAAACAAAACAAAACAAAAAACCAGTTTTTAAAACATAGATACAAATGAGTCCTTTGAATTAGGGGTACCTTTCCACTTTTTTTAAGGGGCAGTTAATGTGAGAAAGGTAGTACCTTCTAATCCATAAAGCAGCAATGTCTTTCTACAAATGACTTGGAATCCAGTGTAGACACGCAATAAAACCACTATCTGCTTACAATTATGCATCAATCACAGGGCTCCTCCAAATCGCAAATTGAACAGAGTTTGGAAGCTGTAACTAAAACACGGCACTACCATTCCAAATATTCGCTGGGTGATCCACATCCTCTCAGAGCCAAATGCAGGATCTCTGCTGTATTGGCAGAGATGTAATTTTATGCAGCTTGGGTTGAGCGCAAGAAGTACAAGGATACAGAGACAGAACAGGGACTGACACTGCAGAAACACCTTCCAAGCATGTAGATACAAATAAAAGACACAGCAGAACAAATTGTAGCCACTCACTCCAGCTACAGTTCTACAATTTCCCTGCTCACATGTTGCCTCTGTGATGCATTTTTAAATTTGCAATATTGAAACTCCGGGGGTTGGGGATTTAGCTCAGCGGCAAAAGCACCTTCCTGGCATGCGCAAGGTTGTGAGTTCGGTTCCCGGTACCGGAGAAAAACCAAAAAAAA
>NW_004955484.1:6206090-6207327 GCF_000276665.1 Chinchilla lanigera
AAATAAATAAAAATAAAAATAAAAATCATAGAGGGCAGAGAACAGATTTATGATTCTGTGCATCCATAAACCAATAGAACAGGCATTTAATGGACTTCATTTTATGACTGATCCTGTAGTGCTCTACTGCTCTTTGTTTGATTTTAACAACCACCCCACCTTCAGATATTTCTTGACATATAGGCATTTTTAAATGTATACTTCAATATTTTTTTAAATGGCACCATCTTGAAAATAATGTTAAGTGAATGGAAAGGAAACGGATGCTTTATATTACTTTAAAAAACATAGAATAAAGAGTACTGAGATCAACATCTGGGTGTAGTAAAAGCATAACAGGATCAGAACAAAAGTGATCAACTTCAGGAGAGAAGGAAGGAAATGGGATTAAGGGCTATGACTTATTGTTTCTTAATAAAAGTAAACAAGAAAAGAAAAGAAAACATGTTTCTTAATAAAAGAAAACACGAAGCAACTACAAAACAAATATTACCATTTTATAATCTAGTGGTGGGTTTTATCACATAAAACACTTGCCTCTTAAAAAATATTTGAGCAGTTTAATTTGGAAAAACATAAAAACTTTGAACACAGAGAGAAATCTACTTAATGCAGTACTCAGAGTGTAGAAATATGACAAAACTAAGAGTGTTTAGTTTGGACAAAGGTGGTGAGAGAGATGCTCCTTCCCACATGGAAAACAGCCAGACCCTGAAGTGCAGGAAAGAGAAACAAGGCCCTTTTCTTGCAGTCATCTCTACACATCTTTCTCCAAAAAAAGAAGAAAAATATGCTTTTAGGAAAGACAACCTATGTTTATTTATATCTTCCATGTGAGGCCTCTACAAATTCCTAATTCTGTGTGCTTCCACTTGGCTTCCTTTGGAAAAGGAATTTATAAATATTACCATCTGATGGCCATGAGATAGTATGCAACTCAGTAAGAAACAGATGACTATTGCAATTAAAAATGGGCAAAAGGGGGCTGGGGATATAGCTCAGTGGCATAAGTGCCTGCCTGGCAAGTAAGTGCAAGGTCCAGAGTCCAATTCCCAGTACCAATAAAACAAAAAAATGGGCAAAGGACATGAACTGATAGCTCTCAGAGGTAATACAACTGGTTCTACTGTCTTCTATTTCTTTGCTGAATGAAACTGTCAGTGAGTCCTTGATTGATCAATATTGCATGTCTCTATCTGTTTTCATGAGAAACCACTTTGAAGATATCAATATGTAA
>NW_004955484.1:6212466-6229937 GCF_000276665.1 Chinchilla lanigera
AAAAAAAAAAAAAAAAAAATTCAAACTCCGAAGCTCCAAGCAGGTTCCAGGAAAGAGATCCGTGTGGTTTCATACCTGGATGACTCAAGGCAGACATAAAAGCAACATGGAATTCTAAATGCAATTATTTTAGATTAGAATATTTGGATTGAAAGATCTGGAGGGTATTGTTTTTGATAAGATGGTCCCACTTGACAAGAGCTGTCACCACTCAGGGGCTCTCTGTTGTCAGCTAAAGATGAAAGGCCATCAGAAAGAATTAACTTCAGCTTTTAAACAGTTTGAAAATGTCAGCGAGGTCAGGGAAGAGCTATTTCTTTCTCTGGCATATTTACCTGATGAGCTTTTGGGTAACAATGTGCTTTTACTTTTTCGCTCAGGTTTGTCTAAAATCATGGTAAGAGAGCCGGGATTAATGACAGCTGACAAGGAAACATGATTGGCTGAGGTCTACGTCAATCATTGCTGTTTCAGGCCTGAGGAGAACAAACTATATCTTCTAATAGCAGTAATTGGCAACTATGGAAGAAAAAAAAAATCCTGCTAGGTCTCCTTTTGCATTTTTTCCATAGCCATTTATTTGGTTTCCAGTTACATGGAAGCTAATTTAAAAGCTTTTATAACTTGCACCTCACTAGTGGACCTATTATTTCTATGTTGTCCTGGGGGAGCTCAATAGTCATTGCAAAATTCAGTGTAGCCACATACACACCACACACACATATACGCAGAGAAAATGCACATTAACACTTAATGCAAATATAGGTTTGTTTAAAAAAAATCTTGCCTGCTGTTTATGATCACCTTAAATAAATTCTTTTGAAAGACACATCTGAATTAATATGATGAGAAAGTGGAGTTTCATTTTAAACAACATGAGGCTTGAAGGTGATTTCACATTTCTAACGTACATTCCTCCTTCTAAAGAGGAAAGTGATAAGTTAAAGCAAGTTCAAGTGCTATTGTAGCAAGCTAATTCCCTTTTTCCACATGCGATTCAGAGAGAAAGGTCAAGTTCGCCGTCACTTCTCTCTAACTGATGCTTGGAGTCTGTGTGCGCTGAGCATGATATATTTAAAAGAAGCCAGGCACTCGGCCATTTTCTGCGTCAACTGTATTAATCATAAACCCTCCATCTTGAGCTGAGCTGAGAGATTAGGTGCAGATGAGTTTGTAAACAGCAAATGCACAGAGAAGTCTTTCTGCTCAATGCCAGACTCCTGTTTCTCCACCATTTTGAAATGTAAGTAACCCTTGTAACTGGCAGAGGGAGACTCTGGCATCAGCCATAATTTATAGGGTGGACTTCTCATAATGCGAGATTTTTCAGCTGCCACCAGACCACGTGGGTGCTGAGCCCTGTTCCAGCCCTGACAATGAGGGGAGGAAAACAGCAAAGGGCAAATAAAAGGAACCACATATTTAGGACAAATGTGAGAGAAGAATTCTTGGAGAAGTTGCTGAAATACAGACTAGGGGCTGCACAGGTATACTCATACACATGATGTAATTATTTGCATTCTAAACAGATAGTCTCCCATAATTCAGAGTTACAGTACACAATGCATAAAATATGTGCAAAAATTAAGAAAACTGACCAGCTACCTATTCAATGATTTTTATTGGAGAGATAAATTTCTATAGTTGACTGAACAGAGAATTATAGATAAGATGCACATGCCTAAAAAATTGTTCCTTTATTTAAATTTCTAGAAAAAGAGATCTAGTCCTTTGAGATATTACTGTTCAAATGCATTGTCTTTGTGAGGACTATTTTTTCAGGGGAAAATCACCAAGGAAGCCTACGGATGGGAACTCAGGTTATAAAAGAAAATCCCATAATGAGGATGCCAGAATGTTCACCTTCTTTTTGAAAAAATTCATTCGAATCATCAGAATTTATGTATTTTCTGAATAGGAGAATGACAGCACCTCCCAGCTACCCAGATGCCATCTCCTCCATTCATACAGTCTCACTTGGGATTCTTAAGTAATGTCCTTGTCATCTCTCGTGACTCCCAAGCCTGCATTTCCTGTGACATTCTCCTAGCTGTGCACACCGACCCACAAGGTGATAGAGCCACTCTGTGCTAAGTCATTAACTAATGTTCAGGTTCTGTCAGATCACTCAGAATGGAACAATCTCTGCAACCCACAGGGCCTGCTTTTGTCTGCAAATGCATTTGCTGTGCAAATGGGCACCAGCATCATGGTCAGGATGTACACATCAGCCAATGGTGATCATCATCCCAGGATTCCGCTTTCTGTAGGGGCAGTTCCTCATAACTCAACTCTCACAAGCTCAGGCTGTTGGGGTCAAGACAACCATCACCACTGCTGGTGATCTTCTGTGTCTCCTGGTTTCCAGCCCTTCCCGGGGTTAGAAAATTCCAACTAATCACAAGTGCAAGAATAGAAAAGACATGGAGGATCTTCTACTATGAGTCAAGCACACAGCCAGCTCTTCTTTACTTTTTACGTAACTTTTTATCATAAGCCTATGAGAAATGTTACTTTTCTCATTTGACAGGTGAGAATATGGAGGCTCCAAAAAACTTCAGTAACTTACACAAAGTTCTGACAGAATCGATGGTCTCTTCCTGACAACTTACAAGAGGATTAAAGAACCAAGAAGTACTTTTTCAAGACACAGGTGGATTTCAAACCACAGGTGGCTGCACCTCCAACTTCCCTATCTTACACTTGAAACAGATCCCTGTTGGGAATTGTTTTGAGTTTTTAAAAAGGCAACACATGCTCTGCTAAAGTTTTGAAGGTAAAGCATGGCCCAAAACTCAGATTTGTCACAAAGAGACCAGGGGGACACAATATGTCTCTGGTGTCAATTTATTCAATTTGGGGTGCCAACTTGTCTTCTGTTGGTCTCCCTTAATAGCTCAGAAGATCACATTCTGTGAACCAAAATATTGGCCTAGTATGTGACGAAGGACATGAAGGGTGGTGGGCTATGACTTGTCAGAGTGAACTACCATGGATAATTTAGAGGATATGGATAGGAGAAAACAGAGTATTTTAAATCAGAAATGTGCTAGTCCATTAAAACACTGACCAGCTCCTGTATCAATGATGTTTAAGGTGGAAAGAGAAGGGAAATTAAATATAAAACCTGCCTTATGAGAAGATTCAAGACAAGGACCCTTTTGAAATTCTACACAGAGCTATAAAAAAATTAATAAAAATGACTACCACAGGGAAAATAAAAACATACCTCTGCAAAACTAACAGCAGTTCTAGCAATGGCTTTATCCCTTTGGAGCTCAGTTGTGTTATTGCAGTGCATTCCTGAGAGATGCTCCAAAGTTTACTGTCTTCAACCTTGAAATCCCAATATATTTCCACTTCCTCCTGACACCCAGCCTCAGCTATAGACCACAGGACGTTTCCACGTCTGGCCTCTTGTGTGCCACCCACCAGGAATGAGCTGGTCTACTGCTGCCTAGAAAACCCTACTCCCCTCACAAACTATCACTGGTCCCCACGAAGTTTCTCTGAACACTCATGGTAGCTTCTATCCCACAGATCACACTTTTGTCAGGGGATGCTCTGTAAACCTATTCATTACTTGATTACATTTAGGATTGTGTTTTATACTTCTGTACCTCCCAAATCCCTAGCACCCTTGTAGGCTTTAATAAACAGTCATTATCCATTGATTAAGTTACCCCACAAGCTACCTTTAAAGACCTAGAGCTACCACTCCATTCAATTCGTAGGCAGCAGAATACTGGAGGAAACAGGAAAAGCATCTTCTATTTTGCTTGCCCCCGAAGAACAAAAAAGCACAGGTACAGTAGCACACGTCTGTTTCTGGGACTTGAGATTTATCAATGGGATTGCTGATTGAGGGTGTCAAAGAAACATAAACATCCCTGTTAGGGCAATAAATGGAGGTAAAGTCCCCAAGACTTTGAGGACATTTCCACTGGGTGGCTGTCATTCAGCAATGCCAATCCTCTTTAGAAAATTTTTGTTTTAAAGTAATCACGAGGCCTTCACACCTGGGGGTGGAGGGAGGATGGGAGACATTAACAATGTTGGCACAGTGAACGGCCTGTGGCTTGAATGCATAGCAATCCTCCGCGCCTTCCCTACTCAGATGGTGGGAGCAGGCCTGCCCTGCTTCCTGAAGGCCGCCTTCACTTTCCCAAGTTAATAGGCCCTTCTCCCCTGAGTGAGGGGAATGCATTGTGCCTGAAGTTCATGGAGCTACGTCTTTATTTATTAATTGCTCTTCATTTAACCTCAATAATATCTTCAAAGATTATCAGACATTGTAATTCAAGATATTCTAACACTGACTGAAAATTAACAATCCATCTTTAGAATGGGCCCACATTCAGAAATAGTGGAGGAATGGGAGGTAGCTGAGCAGAGAAGAAATGAACCCGACCTTGAACAAGGAACACCTTGGTGGCAATCCTTTAAGGCCAGGCCTCAAAATGACTTTAAGCAAATGGTCATGCCTCTCTGCACCTTGGTCTCTTTACAGGCAAAAATAGAGATCACACAGTCCATCTTACATGGTGGGTGAGATCACTAAAAAGAACACTGAATGCAGTTGTCTAACAGTAAGAACCATTATTAAGTGAGGAAGAGATACTGGGGAGGAAGTCGGAAGGAAATCGAGCTTTCTCATGTGTCTAGGTCTCCTCTGCTCTGTCCTGAGTCATTATCCTTTATTTTTCCTCCCAGAGTACCGCCTTCTTATCGTCTCCCCTCTGCAGCGTTACCTGCTACTCTTCCCCATTTAGACTTGCCAAACTGCCAAATTTCTAGGTCTCGACAAAGCACTGCCGGATAAAACAAATATTTCATTAACAATCTGTCCCCAGGTGCTACACATGCTCCACCTGAAATGAAAGTAGAAATTCATATGGTCTTTCCCTCCAGCACTCTCATTCTCTGGCAAAATAGAGGTTTAATTAAGGTCAAATCTCCCAAGCCATAGCACAGGATGAATTTAGGTCAGTTGAAACAGGTATTCCAGTTAATTTGATCTAAATGGTTGTGTTTATTTGTGAAAGGAAGAGAAAGAGCTTTTAAAATGGAGGCTCCTGGCTAGTAAGAAAAGAAGAATAGGTAATTGCCAAAGCTTAAGCCATATAGAACTAGACACGTATGAAGAAAACAATTCCTGAGAATTTAGGGGGAAAGTCTGCATAATTCTCAATGTAAATATGGGTGATAACAAATTCTGAGGACATTCTTAGTCATGCCAACAAAGACATGGATCAGCTCGGGAACCTTAGATCTTCAATTAAAAATGACCTGAAATTTTCCACCAAGTAACCCTGGATTCTCAAAGAAAAAACAAATAAACAATCTAGAGAATCAGATGCAGTACAGGGGAGGAGGATTTAAAATGTCATTGGAGCCAAGAACCAGTTCAGTAAATTCTAACACACTCCCTCTTGGACTTACATTCTTGCTTAATATTCTTGCTGTTTTTCTGTGCTTCTGTCTCAAGCTTTCCTTTATACCTCATGCTCAGCCATCTTATTATCACTTCCTTCAACGGAATCCTAAGAGTTTGAGGTATAACTGTCTTATGTCTTCCATATACTTCCTCTGCTCATGGGATCTCTGTCTACAATCCAAGATACAAAGCATCCTAAGTTAGCAATAGATCCAGATTTTGTGAAGTCTGAAGTTCATAGAATTTTAAGTTTTCCTTTGGGAAGGAATACGGAATTAGGTTCCAACTTTTCTATTTGCAGAAAATAAGAAAATGGACTGTAACAAAAAGATGGGGACTTGTACACTCGTGATCCTTTCTTTTGAGATTCTACAGCTTCCTGGGGACACCTGGCCTCCCCTTCTTTACGAGGCCCAGAAGCTCTGAGCCTTCCATGCCAGTGGGACCCTGAAGCCCCAGGCACATGTGTATCACAGCGAACCCACACTGCACTCACTTTCCTAAAATAAACGCAAGAAACGCCAGTATCTACCCACTCCGCCCTATCGTCAGTAGCCCGCAAACATATTTTACCCTTAAAGAGCCTGTCTGTTGTTCCTGCTCTAGTACCTCCTAATGATCTGGGTAGTGTTCTCTTTGTCCAAAATGCAAGACAGTGGATTACAATCAAGTTGTCTAATTGTCAAATTCAGAAGGGCACATTACATTTTTAAAGTGCAACATATTTTTTCATCTAATTCAAAACTGTGAATGTTAAACTTAAAGACTGTTTCTAGCTCCTGTTAGTGACAGACAGAGCTCCCCAAGGGGTGGCTGCCTTCAAAGACAGGTAAATGAGGGCCCATATAAAACAGCCAAGTATTGATGTTGTAGTAAAATTCCAGAAAAATACATTGGCAGACAAGTAAATTTGTCACTAATAATTTAATGTAATTTCCCTAAAATGGAGGTAATAGGTACTCAGGGAATACACCTCCAGGGTTTACATCAAATGTGCATGTGGAAAATCATGAAATAATATTTTTTTAAATGTAGATGCTTTGTCTGACATGTTGGTTTATGATGAAAATTATTCTTCCAAAATGAAAATGGGGAGGGGGAATATAACCTCCCCAATCTGTTGTATCCTTTAGCTTCCAAACCCTTCCCGGTGGTGGCAGCTGAAAAGCAATGACTGACTGGAAGCTAGGAACAATTTGTTTGCATTTTTATTTCCCCCTTAAAATGATGTAGTGCAATTACCAAATATTAATGAACCAATCATGTTGCAAATAGTATTTCCCGTGTCACTCTGAGTTATAGAATCTAATATTGGGCTCATTTGAAACACTCTAAAGTTGCATATTTTTCCCCTTTGCAAAGTGACAGCTCAAATTGTGTTTGGTTGCATTTGTCCAACCACGAGCAAATCAAGTATAAAAATTTCATTTTGTCTAAGTGTTAATGCAATTTTTAAGCTCATATCCTGGGATGGTTCACTTTGCACCAGGCTGGACGATATTAGATGCCGCTTAAACACTATTATCAATTATATTACACAGTGCCAGAAAATTTTAAAATAGCACTTGCTTGAGACCCAAGTCATGAAGTTCCAAGAAAGGAAAAGTACAAAGCAGGAAAAAAATGCCTTTTGCATTTTCCAGTGCTCCGGTGTTTATGTTTACATTACAAATAAGCTGATTTTCAGCTATAAATCTGAATTTCACTGCCGTTATTGTGGGTTTAATATGAAAACAGACCAGCAGTATGCAAAGGCAGAAATGAAAGACACAGATTTCATACGCTCAGCTGCTGGAAAGAACAGTGTAAAACCCAGGTTGAGAGCAGAAGTGAGGAAAGGAAAGGAGAGAGAGGAAGAGGGAGAGAGAGAAAGGGAGAGAGGGAGAGATGAAGAGGGAGAGAGGATCTAAGGAGGAACCATCAAAATTATGAATTAATATCAAAGCCAAAATTGTAGAATATCCATCATTTTTCTATAGAATATTGACAGAGTGAAATGAATTCAGCAGATAATAAAGAACCTATCCTCCAGAAACAAAAAAAAAAAAAAAGGAAAGAAAGAAAGCAGTCAAATATGCCGACTTCATAAGCACATCTCATCAAATGTGTGAGCTTAATACAACTGCCAGGGAAAGCCTGATCCAATTTTGTAGGAGGTCACCGTAAGAAGTCCGGGACTGCTGATGCGGCTCAGCTCTCCCTGGTTTCTCACCCCAGGTAGCAAAGCCAAGTGTGGCCTCGTGCTCAGAGAGGCTTCTTTCTTCCCCACACCCAACCTTTCATATTCTTCCACGCCCAGGACAAATATGGCCATAGTAATGAGTGCTAATGGACAAAGTTGCCAAAAGCACAATTATGGCTCTATTTTCACTGGCCCGATTTCATCTTTCCTAATACCACATTTCTAGTGACCACTCTACATTCTCTAGAGGGAGGAGAGGTGATTTTTATTTTAGGGTTCCCAGAAAAATGTCTGGTTCTGAAGTCGTTTCAGTACAACATAGATGGGAAGGAAAAAAATCATGCACCATACTTTAATTGACCTAACTCAAGCCACAGCTAGATCTGCACCATCCAGGTTTGTAAATCAAGCAGGCGGAGACTGCTGAATTGTTGGAAGGCTGCTGTTTGTATGAAGCTGGTTATATTTTCTGATAATTCAGAGCAATATACAAAAAACACTTCACCAATGGGAAGGCACATCTCTCACAGTAGGATTGCAGCTCACACCTGCCTTACTCGGTGTGTTTCTAGTTAATGAAGTTTAAATGTAACGGATACAACCTGAATTCTCCTTCAAGCTCATGATTCTGGGTTAGGATTCTCTGAGAGAAGTAAACCCCAGTCCTCTGAGGCATCCGTGGTGTCTGTCAAGAATTAATTTCTTACCTCTGCACCTAGAATGTACTATTTGTGTACCAATTTGAGGTGATGAAGAAAATGACTTCTCAAGTCATTTTGCATGTTTTTGTGGGTCAGATAGGAGCCCTCAGTTGAAAAAAAGTGGCTGTCTGATTACCCAAATGTCAGTCTGCGGCCAAGGATCTTTGCATCTCTGGGAAGCTTGGTCAAAGGCAGTCTGTTGTGGTAGGTCCTGGGTGGGGCCCAGGGGTCAGCATTTCTAACAAGTTCTAAATGATGCTCATGCTAGTGGTCCTGACACCATTAGCAAAGCTCTCAAAGCTCCCAGATCTTGGTGAAATAATATTCTTAAAGAACATTAACATAATGATAAATGGTATCTTTCATACATTATAACAAATGTGTGGGATTTCCCCTCTATGTCAGCCTCAGTTTCCTTGAGTTCATTTGTTCCCTGGAAGATTTTCACCTCTACCTGCAAATCTGCATAGGAAATTTGCAGTCTCATTTTCCAGTCTAAAATTGGGGTATACACTCTGATTTTAAGGCTGCTTATGTGAAAAGACATAAAAACCTATGCAAATTAAATGACTTTTGGACACTCATATGATCAAGTAAGTGACGTGAAGTGAGAACTCATCTGGAAGAACTAGCTTTACTGCTCCTTTCTGACAGCATTGTTCTTCTCTGGAATTTACTCCACTTCTGCTAGACAGTCTTCCTACCATGAGGGTCTTACTCAGGCCTTTCACTTTCCTTGAAGACTCAGCAGTTGTCTATCCATCACCAAATTCACATACATGGTACAATTTATACCTAGGGCTCCACCCTCTATGTGATACTATTTGGCTTTGTTTTTCAGTTGTTTCATCAAACTTGTATAATTTCCCCAACATTCACCCCAATAAATATTTATTTTGCATCTATTTTGTGCTTGGTATAAGACATAAAGACACAAAATTTTACCTCTAATGTACCTAAGAGTCCTGGTTGTCTACACCAAAAACCTCATCATCCTTGAGTTTGCACTGTGCTGGAGAAGGTGGACATGAAAAGAAGCATAATATGGTTGTGATTAGAAAGCAGAATCAAAGACATAGATTTTCCCAGGTAGGAAGAATATCTAAGCAGAGGAAATCTCAATAAGAAGTAGGAGGTAAGATATATACAAAGACACACAGGGAGGCAATGGCAAAGAGAATCAATGTGTTCCAAACTGCCAGTGAGTGCTAACATTTGGGATAAGCTGAAGGAAGATCAGAAAAAACTAGAGAGGTACAAGGAGCCGTATCACAAAGCATCTTATTTACTAAGCTAAAGAAAGACACCAATGGGGCTAGATACAGACTTGAATTTCAGAAATACCAGTCTGGTAAGGCAGTAGTTGAGACTATTATAAACTCCTTAGACCCTTTATGAGTTGGAAGACAGGAACAACTCAAAAACTAATCAGCTCATCTAGAAAAACCTGATTTTCAATTCTTACAACTTCAGCTCTTTTGAAGGAAGAAACATGAGTAAGCCTGCAGTGGGCATCTTTCTGAACTATTTATTCATACAAATGATTACGCCTGGGAAAGACTTAATATGCTTTTCGAAAGCAGCTGCTAATGGGAAGGAAACTCAGACAGCACCAAAAGGTAAGTTACACTAATAAGCTAGTACAAAGCATCCCAAGCATTCTGGGTTTCTTGAGGTCAGTCTCCAGTCATCCTAGTTAGTAACTATCCCAAAGGTCTACCTCCAGCTGCTAAATCATTTTATCACTTCTCTGGGAACAAGGAAAGCATGCACAAACTTTCTCATGATGAAACACAGCACTGGGATATGCTACCATCTTCTAAAATGTACAGTTTTACCCCAATTCTTCCTATGGTATCAAAAAATTCTTCTTTCCAACGGCTTTAAAAAACAAAGTATCCCTGGAGTTCAAATGTATGGGACCATTTAGCAGGGGAAAAAAAACTCACACATATATGAGGAATCTCTACTTTTCAAGCTTGGAAAAATAGTTTCTTAAAAAGGGGCTCCAGCCCCAAAGAGCTTAAACAAGATCCTGAAAAGGATTTCTTCACCAGAATCAGAGCCCAGAGGGAGAGGAGAGCATGAAACCAGGTGAATCCTAAGACACTGAATTTTCTCAATCTTAATTATCTTATGCCCCTTATAGCATAATGCTCTAGACCAGCTTTGCCCATAGCAGATACTCAATAAATTCATACTCTATTTGGCTGCATTTATGGTTTTAATTGCTCTGAGTCATGTTGGTAAACACCTGGGTTTCCCATTGCTTTCAACTACATTCATGTCCCTTAAGTAATCTAAGGATGTAAAACTAGAAGCAGGAATCATCTTGAACCAATGTGCTCCCAGCCCTTGCTTGGATGCCTAGAATCCTGGAACAGACTCGGAGGGCATTGTGCAGGCCCAGCCTAGTAGATATATGAGTGACCGACTGCCAAGCCAGCCCTTGGAAAAAGAAGAGGTGTGTGGCTGTATAAATCCTGATACAGGAGGACAATGAATCTGCAACGTGCACACAGCGCCACACCTGCTGTCACACACTGTAATAAGCCCCTGCCGGTGTTTCTGTGACAAAGTTGATCCCGAAGGATAGAAAGCAGTGATGGGAACTATAAATCTGTCCCAATAGCCACCCATTCCTCCCACCTCCCGTGTGCCGTGTGTGTGTGTGTGTGTGTGTGTGCACAAACAAGGCCACCGATACGTAAATACTGAGAGAGGCGTAATCCATCTCGACTGCACAGTTTCCAACCTGCTCTGTATGGTGCCTGGAATTTCATCCAGTATTCAGAAGGATTGAGATGGCCCAGCTCTTTGTTCAGAGTAAAGAAGCCTGGCAATCTGACTTTAGCAGATTCAGAAATTTTTATTTTCCCTCCTTCCTTGGGAAAAAAAAATCAGGTTCTTAAAATTGCATTGCTGATGTCTGTGATTCATATTACAGGCAGGGCCACCTCTGCACCCAAATCAAAATTTCATTTATGATATTGTGGACTTAATATGAATAAAGGTCTGGTGTTTTCCAAGACACCAGAGAAAGAAGCACCTGCCACAGGACTAATCACAGGAGGGAATGAAAAGAAGACGGAGGTGGGGGAAGGGAAATAAAAACCAAAAGCAAACCCTAGCAACATAAATTGATATGAAGTTAAAAAAAAAAAAAAAAAGGAAAAAGGAGCAAAATCCACTCACATCCATCACTTGTGCTTCAGAGTCGGACATAAAGAGATGAATTTAAGGCAGCTTAAATCCCTGCCACTTTCTCCAGCTTGGAAATCCCACTAGTTAAAAATATGATTGGGATAACTAAAAAGATACAGGTGACAAGCAGGTTGCATATGAAATTGGAGGTGGTCTGAACAGATAGTTTCTTTCAAGTGCACAAGAAAGAGGTAATGGAGAGGATGGTGCAGGTTTAAGCAGGCTCTGATGCAAATGAAAATAAAAACCACAACAACTTTTATATCTTTGCAGCATTTGGCTAATGAATCACTAAAACCATCCGCAGCCCATCCATCATTTCTATTGCCAAGACTCAACTGCGCAGGTCTCTAATTGGTCTAGACAGGTGTCATGATATTTCAGCTCACTGAAAACAATTCCAGAGGTTTTCTTTAGTGAGACTGAAAGGTAGACACTTTGGAAAATGTTAGTCTAATTTCAACCTTCGTTAGGGCAGTTTATGTTTAACAAGAGAACCAAGATACACAGAAGTCTCCAGATTTAGCTCTGCCTCTAAAAAAAAAAGCCCTTAATGGGGGTCAAAAGTGAATTTGGACCTGAAATTGATTATTTGGAGGGGGAGAAACTGGTGTTAGAAGTAATAGGTCTTACCTTGGGCTCTCACGTCACCTATGTTGTTTTTCTGTACCTACAGTGAGCAAAATTAAATGCATAATCTTCAAATGTCAGCTTTGCCCTGCCATAAAGTCATTAAAGACAACTTCACATTACCAAACAGCTTCGGCTTCAGGGCTGCTCTGCGCCTGAGTGTCACCAAACTCTGTGTTGTGAAAGGAAATGAGACCTGCATCCTGAGACAAAGAGGCCAGATCTAAAGAGTAGACTGGCCACCACCGTTGTACCAGGCACAACCGCTTATGAAGAGTGTTTTACAGCTTATGAAACCAACGTGTGACATAGCGAACAACAGCCAGGAAAGAGAAAGTTCCACATGTGTCTTGCCGATCACTCACAAACTCACAGCGGAATAAGGATGAACGGTACAAGGTAAGCATCAAGCTTACCTTTGAATTTCCTTGTCATTATTAGGAGGGCTGCCAATAATGTTATTATTTAAATATATATGTATGTTAAAGTATTATCTTTGGGTAGAACAAGTTGGCTATGCAATAAAGAGGAAACGCCTGGAGAGAGAGAGGACTCTATTTCGGTTTTCCTTTGCTTTATCCCTGTGGCAAGAGTCTTGTTGCTGCTGCAGGAGGCCTCTGTGGCTTAAAACTGGGATTACACAGCCAAGGAAACTCTCCAAGATTAAAGAGAGAATATATTTCCCCATGGAGCAGTGGTTGGGAAGCAGGAGGGCAAGTTGGGTGACAGGGGCTCCCACCGCTCAGAGTGGTTGAAGATGTCAAAGAGAAACTTGGATCCCGGGGCAGGCATGAACTTCACCCATCTTTCTGAGGATTTGTATGCAAAAGTTTTGAAACTGACCTGACTCACAAATACCAAGTGTTCTCCATGAATATTCATTCCTCCTCTAAATATCTTTTTAAAATCCTGTTTTCTTTGACAACTTGAGCTGTAGCATTTAGAGCTTCCGATCTCAAAAGAAAACATGCAAGGAAATTCCAGCTTCAATACAGCAGCTTCTGTAACTTAAAACAATTGATCTTTGTGCGTCTACCTTGTCTACTTCAGATGGGTGCCATCCAGCTAGACAGCATTGCTCTCTGACTACGAATAATCTACAAATCCATGCATCAGATTGGGGTAACACAACAATAAGGACTTGCTGTCTCTGGGTCGAGGAAGTATGCGTTAATATTTTTCTTTGTGTTTATATTTTGAATTTTTCTGTAATAAAATGTTTTGCATCTCTAATTAGATCTATGGCTTATTTAAATAAAGCTAGTAAGTAATTTTCCTTAAAACTGTCAATCTAATAAAAAGGAATAGGGTAAGAGAAAATAGAGCGAAAGAAAATGCCTCCAGGATGGATTTGAAAAGGGTCATAAAATGTTTTCAGTAAAGTGGCTGCAAGCATAATAGGGATAGATGGTCACTTCCTCATTCAACAAATATATTGGGCTATTTCTGTGTGCTCAAAGGGCTAGGACTGGGCAGGGAATTAAAGAAAGCAGTAAGAAATGGTTCTCGGTTCTCGTCCTGAAAGTGTTCTATTCAACTGGCAAAGGGACAGCATTTCAAAGATTACTCTTGTCTCATCAGCACATAAACACCAAACCCATGCAGGTAAGCGCACGGCCTACACAAAACTATACATGAGAAGCTGGTAGATTATAAGATCATACAGGCTCCACACAGAAGGATTAAGGGACACAGGTAATGGGCCAAGTTAATGTGAAAAGACTGACATCTTTGTTATGCTTTAATTTCTATGTTTCAAAAACCATCCTAATAGATAAGATGTGAAATATCTTCAACGAAAATGGCAAGTAGTTGATCTCCTTCACATAGAAAGGATATGGAAATTGGTGAGGAAAAACCAAAGGCTCCTTTAAAAAGAGACGGGAACTGAGATTGCCCAAAAGCACGAAACGTGTTCAAACCCACAGGTGACTACCGACACACTAGTGAAATCAACAGTTCAGTCTTGCTTTGTCACCTTCAGGGAAGGTCTGCGGTGCAGAAGAGAATGCAAAAGTCGTGCTCGGGAAAGAGGTCATCACTAGAGGAAAGGAATGGGGCGAGGGTCAGCCTTTCCTGGCCATTTGTAATGTTTCCTTTCTTTTGCTAGGTGCTATTTGGGGTGGAGGCACTGTCTTGATTATGTTATCTCTATCACTTCTTTCTATAACTGGAGAAGTTAAAGGAAGGAAGGAAATACTACATTGCTCATGGTCAGCGCTGTGCTCAGGTGGGTAGATGGGCAGAGCTTTGTCAAAGTACTGGCAACATGTATCAAGGGCTGAAAAATGGGTCATGCTGTGTTAAGTCCACTAGTCAGGGTCCTCGGGACAAAGGGCTGGGAGGAAAACAAAAATATAAGGGAAGTAATGATAACAAAACATTATTATTTTTTTTTTTTTTGTCTTTCTGAGACAGAGTCTCACTGTGCAGCTCAGGCTGGTCTTGAACTCATGGCAATCCCCCTGACTCAGCTTCCAGAGTGCTGGGATTATAGGCATGTGCCACCACACCCAGCCAAAATATTATTTCTAACAGTAAAATATTTTAAATATCCTAAATATACAATGAAAAGAGAATAGTAAAATAATTTTGATATATTTATAAGAGGGATTACTACAAAGTGATTAAAATAATATTCTTGACATTTTTAGAGACAGAAGTAATCCAAATGTGATGTTATGAGATCAATGCAGGATGCAAAGATCTATCTATCTATATATTCATGTGTACAAAGGCATATATACACACAGATGCAGTTTTATGTACACTATATGATGTCTACAGTATAAAAAGGAAATATATATAATATGAAATTTTGAGATTATTATGCTTTACCAGGAAACTTCATATTTAAAAACTGTTATTTTCTTCTTTTCTAATATTTTTTAAAAGGGGAACAATTCAACTCCTTCCTTTCAAAGAACTTTTTACTTGAAAATGACTTTTGTGAAGAACTGGTTGAAATTTAAGAAATAAGTCTAAGGTCTTTTTTTTTTAAACTGGGGTAAGATGTAATCATGAAGAATGTAACTCAACCACTTACGTTTAGTTATAAAAATCATAACTACACTGACACTAATTGCCAGTATGTTTTCATAGATATTTTACAGATAGAGCTCTTGCAAAGTATAGATTCGGTGTCCACAGTACCTGCACTTTACTTAACAGATTTTGTATGCTCGGGTCCTACAGGTGAGAAGGGCACACCGAAGTGTCCTTCAGGGTGTCTCTGAGGACCTAAAACACAGGTGCAAATGCTCTTTGGGTGTCAGTGGGCAAGCTTCCTAGATAGAGCAAGCAAGCCCTTCCAATGTACTGATGGCAGCGCTTGTAAGCAAAAAAAGTAAAAGCGCACAGATCCACCAAAACCTTAGCAATGATAAAAGCTGTGTGGTCCACGCTTTCCAAAACTGTTTCTTTCGCAATACGTTGGCTTGCTTCTCATTAAAGATCAGTTTAACAATATTATTAATAATTTCAGAGGGTGGGCAGAATGGCAGAAATGGAGGAAAAAAAACTAAAATTTGCAACCTGCAGGGCTTTATTTCTATGTAATCTTGTTGAAGTTTCCCTATGAAAAAGAAATTGAGGCAAATGTCTTTATATGGTATAATTACAGAGAGAAGGTAGGAAACTACCTCTTACTGGTGGAAACAGACCTGCCTTATGTTTTACACTAGCAAAGTGCTACAAAATTCACAGCTTTCCTCTTTTCTTAAAGGCAGAAGACAGCGTTGGGTGGGCAAATTGTTTAGCTAGTTAGCAACTACAACTTCTGCCAGAGGTGCACAGAGCTGCATGCTACTCAAGTTTCAGCCCTGGGAGTGGCCCTATTACACACACACACACACACATACACACTTGTGCATTCACATACACATGTACACACAACTCAGTGTTTTACAAAATTGTGTAAGAGGAGCTGATGTCTGAGGCTTACGGTAGGTTTTAAAGAGTGGATTGATAACGAAACAACCTCTTTTCTTTTATCTCAGAATATTTGCCTTTTTATCTGTTCTCCTTTCTAAAACTGAGCATTTACTGTAAGATCTAGACCAGTGATGATGAACCTTCTGGATCTTTCAATGATGCAAGTAGCCCACTGTGGCACACATACCATAGGTTCACCACCACTGATCTATACTGATCACTTCCCATCACTGGCCATCCCAGCAATCCCACTAACCATTCATTCATCCCCTTCAACTATTTCTCTTCTCCTTTGTTATCAAGCTTTTTCCCTCCCATTACACCTTGAGACCATCATACTTTCAGACATAGAAGGTCAACTATTGCATGGTTTTTCTTATAAGAGAAACTCAAAATATAAATAAAGAACAAAATGAAAGACGTGAGAGGAAAGAGGGAGGTGAACTTTGTGGAGATAGGAAGGGGATCTAGGGATTGGGGAGACAGAAGGGTGGGAAGGGGAAGTCAGAATGACTAAGATGTGATATGCATATGTACCAATTCAAGATGAATGTAATCATTATGCTTGGCAAACGTATACTAATAAAAACAAAACAAATAACAACATGAGAAAAACAGTGTCTATCACTTACTGACATGAGTGTCATTTATATCCTTTGGCAGAAGACTACTTGAAAGAGTTGCTTATATTGGCATCTCTCTTTTGTGGATATGTATACTGATTCCTTTGTAATTTGGTTCCTTTCCTTAGTATGTAGAGCAATCAATCTGGACGCAATGTGGTTATTAATTTCCTCTCAGAATTACCAGTGACCTCAGAAAAATGAAACTAAGTAGCTTATTCTCACACTTCAACCTTTCTCTTTTTTTGTTTAAAGAGAATAAAAATATAATAAAATAACAACAACAGAGACAAGGACAAAACAAACAAAAAACAGTAAATATGATACAAGGTTTCAAAACAAAATGATAGGAATTAACAGTGGTTGTTATAGTACATATTGTTATCTTCAACCAATTTGCTCAGATTACTAGATGTAAGAATGCAAGATTGATCAAACTATTAAAGGAAATAAAAATAATTTTTAAAACATTATAAATGATACAGAGCTTCACTAAACAAGATGGTGGACCAATGATTGTTATATTGCATATTGTTGTCTTCAAATTAGTTTTTCAGATTACCGGATACAATCTTTCTTAACCATATTATCACACTCTCCATGGGTGAGCTACTGGTATCTCTTCACACCCACTCCTATAATTTTAACTCTCAGATATAATAAGGAAATTCCTGACTTGATCTCTTTCCTTAGCTTGATATTTCCAACTGGATATCCCAAATCTCTCGAAATCACGATCTTTAAAACTAAACTCTTTCTAA